>NC_059426.1:1092500-1317500 GCF_021028975.2 Sphaerodactylus townsendi
AGATATGTTTTAAAATACACTTCCATTATTTCCAGGTACCGAATAATAGCGAGTTAATTTTGTACAAAGCACAAGAGTGTGAAAATATATGATTTTCTAACAGCCAGCAAATTCTTCCCTCCCACAGCAGAGTATGTCTGATTCAGGAGGGTGACTGGAGATGACTTTGCGATTTCTTCAGCTAAAAAGTGGAACATGAAGAGCTTCCATCAGCTCAGTCAGATAAGATGCAAGTCCAGGAGATCACGGGGCATGCAGTGGTGGATGGGGAGGGTTGCCCCTGGAGGACCAGGTGCAAGATCCGGGGGTGCTCTTTGATTCAGTCCTGTCCTTATAGTCACAAAAGGTTTGTATTAACTCGGTAGGACTTCCAAAATATTTTCTTTGAAAAAAATAACCTTTCCAAGCTATGCTTTAATGGCTGATGTTCGTGTTTTTACATTTGCTTGGTAGTTTTGATTTTATGGACCCAAAAAGCAAGTTATACATTTTCAAAAATAAACATTGAGCCACAATTCCTTTTAATTGTCCCTACATAGCATTGAAGAAGGGACACAGCTGAAGCACTTTTTGGTGCATGAAATCAATCTTGCAGTTGTTTAGATCCTCCCTGTGTATGTAACCGATAATATGCAGACATTCTTTTTCACAACCAGCGTGGCATAGCAGTTAAGGGTGGCACACTCTAATCTGGAGAATGGGGATTCTCTGCTCCACGTGAGCAGGGGACTCTAATCTGGAGAACCAAGTTTGATTCCCTGCTCCGCCACATTACGCCTGCTGGGCAACCTTGGGCTAGCCAAAAATTGTCTCGGAACTCTCTCAGCCCCAGACAAAATGTCTGCTGTAGGGAGGAAAATGTGCTTGTAAGTTGCTTTGTGACTCTAAAGGTAGAGAAAAGTGGAGTGTGAAAACCAACTCTGCTTCTCTGTGTTGCTTTCAGGCAGCTCATAAAGGAATGAAGAGGACTGAATGTTTACTGGAGAATACAGATTTTATTTTTAGGCCACAAAGATTGTTATTTGATCAACTTCACATTTATTAGAAAATAAGGACATTATTTACATGATGGAAAAAATCTTTTGAGCAGAATTGGCGGAATGACAGCTTCATAATATTGCAGCAACCAGAAGAGTTCAGTCAAGGTATTTTCCAAGAATGTCACCATCCCGGAAGATGAAATAGTCCTGAAAAAAGAAACAAAAAACAAACAGGAACTCGTGGTTTTGTCAGGATACCTGGGATTTCTTTGATCACAGGGAACGATTGATTGCTTTCACAAATTTCACAATTAACTCAAAGCTTTGCTTCTACTCTACATTGATACTGCCCATGAGGGGAGTAGACGGAAAATAATTTCCTTGGAACCTGGAGCAGGCCAAATATCTTACTTCATTATTATTTAGAAAACCTACTAGAAACTGAGCTATTAACAGATTCATATAGGAAGTGTTCTCCTATTATGGTTACGTCTCTACAACCTCCTTTTCAGTTGCTAATTATTTGGCTACTATTAAAAAAAATCCCAAATGTAGATGTTTAATTTTTCTGGAAAGATGTAAATTTACTTCCAACAGTAAGGCCCAATCGGCTTGAAGAAGTCCTGCAGGTTGTCCTGGGGGCACTCACCCCAGCAGGTGGCTGCCACAGCCCCCGGGGGCCCGGCACCCAGAGCCACACTGGCATTCCCAGCCCCACCGCAGGGGCATAGTGGAAGCATCCCTGGGGCTGGAGTCAACTTTAGCCAGCTTCCCGTTTCTCTCTCTGTGTCTTCCTGCTCCCTCATTCTCCCTCCGCCAAGACCTGTCTTTCTCTCATTACCTCTCTCCCCTCTTGTTTTTACTTCTGCTTCCTTCTGGTTCCTCAAGCAGTCTCTTGTTACAATCTCACTTCCTCTATCACCCTCGCCCCCACGCCACTCACTGGCTCACAGAGGGGGAAGCTGTTCCCACTTGGCTTTCCCTGCCCATCCAGAAAGCTGACTCTGCCTTTGCCCCCAGCTCATCTTCCTTTCTGCTCACAGCCTCCACCTGCCTAGCTCCAGTGGTGGTTGACTGTTCCTATTCCAACCGCGAGGAAGGTGATGAAGCCAACTGACAGAAAAGAATGTGAAGGCCCTCAGAGGTGTAGGAAGAGGTTCGGCAGGTGTGCCAAAAGTCTGGGAAAATGCTGCTTGTAAACAATGTTGAACCTGTACAGCCAAACAGGGTAGTAAGATTTTATCTAAATAAACCCACCTTGTCATCCAACATGACCTTTGTACCACCATATTCTGGTAGTAAAACCTTCTCGCCAACTTTTACACTAACTGGCTGCAGGTCTCCATTCTGCAAGGGAAGGACAAAACAGAAATCCCAGTTACAATGCTGTGAGAAGGATTTGGCAGCCAGAACAAAGTTCTCAGTCAAAATACGAGAACCAGACTAAGTAAAATGGATGCATACCGACAACAACAATACCACGAGCTGTGCGATCTAAGAATAAGTTTCACAGGTCCACAGCCTTGTGTGGTAACTTCCCTTTCCCACAGCATGAAGCTGTCCTGGCTGAGACGAACAGAACATGTTGCGAGGCCCAAATGAGACAAAAGGACAAATTCATGTGTCCAGAGGCATACCTAGGCAAACTGGAGCCCTGAGCAAAACCTAAGTTTGATGCGCCTCCATGGGCGGCCACCCTCCCCCACTGTGACCAAACAATGATTTTCAAAGTTACTATCACATTATAGAACATCCCCCAACTCACAAATCTGAACACAGTAATGGACTATGCCACACAGCAGAAATAATTTTGGAAAACATTTTCTAAATGCTTTCAAAATGTTTTATTACTGCTATGAAAACATTTTATGGTGTTGTATGCAGTCCCCCCAATCGGGGGAAACAGCATCACTTTCAATGTTATTTAAACTGGGGATCCCAAATTCTCACTTTAAGTTGGATTTAAAAGGAGAATCTGGGCTCGTTTAAACAAGTGATGCTGGAATCCACCCCCAAACAGCATCATTTTCAATGGTGTTTAAACTAGGGAGCCCAGATTCTCCTTTTAAATCCACCTTAAAGGGAGAATCTGGGGTCCCCAGTTTAAACAATCATGTGCAAAAGATGATGCTATTTTTAGGAGTAAGGATTACCCCCCACCCTGAAACAGCATCCCTTTCAATGTTAAAACTGGGCACCTCAGATTCTCCCTTTAAATCCATGCCGAAGGGGGTGGATTTAATAATAATAATAACAACAACAACCTTTATTAGGCATTGAGAGAATAAAAGAAAGAAAGAAAACAAGCATTGGCAAGAACGGAGTGGATTTAAAAAGAGAATCTGGGGGAATTTAGGGGGTGCCTGTTGTCGGGGTGCAATTATTAAGATAGCAGCACCAAAATTTCAGAGTATCTTCATGAGACGCTACTGATGATACCACCCAGGTTTGGTGAAGTTCGGTTCAGGGGGACCAAAGTTATGGACCCTCAAAGGTGTAGCCCACATCTCCTATTAGCACCCATTGGAAACAATGGGGGATGGGGCACTCCCTTTGGGAGTCCATAACTTTGGACTCCCTGAACCAAACCTCACCAAACCTGGGTGATATCATCAGGAGAGTCTCCCCAAAAATCACTGAAATGTTGGTGTTGTTAGCCTAAACACTGCACCCCCTGCAGGCCAAAAACAGTAAAACACTGAAAATACAAAATCCCCCACAAATGAACCTGCAATTTTGTCGCCCACCACAAGGCTGCGCCCTGGGCAGCTGCCCACTTTGCCCAATGGGAGGAACACCTCTGCATGTGTCTCATTTGTTTATTAATGAGTGTTCAGGTAAATCTGGATCTGTTTCAGCTTACTCAGTTTCTTATGGTAGTTACACTGATCTGCAGTTGAAGAATCCAGCAGCACTTCAGAGACCGACAATAATGTTGGGATATCAGTTTTCAAGAGTCAGAGCTCCCTTCAACAGAGGCCAACGAGACATCTGACAAACAGTGCTTTGAGTCTTGAAAGCTTATACTCTGAAAACCTTGTTTGTCTCTAAGGTGCTACTAAAATTGAATCTAGCTCATTACTCACAATTGCTGATATAACATATAAAGTATGCATGTCAACATTTTTTGAATAAAAAAAAGCGTGGTTTGATGCACCGTCAAAGGCTTTCTCACAGTCAGAATCGACTGACTGTGGTGGGTCTTCTGGGCTGTGTGGTAGTTTTTGCTCCTAACGTTTCGCTTGCATTTAAATCCAAACCACTATTTAATGCTGATTTATGAGCAAGAGCACATGGTTTGTCTAATCACCTGAATACAACCAATAACTCTATAAGAGAGGCCTTAGATCGTATCTGTTGCAACCCAAGTCACTGCTCTTCCTACCACTATGCAAGTACGCTGGAAACATTGTAGAAGCACAGTGGTAGAAGCACCTTGCTTTGTGCTACAGCTGGCGGGCCCATATCACACATAACAACATGGGCACAAGCACCAGTGGGGGTATCACACACGACTGTGCTGTGCTTCTGCAAACAAGAAACATGGATATTAACTCCAACAGCACTGCATCTAGTTGTAAATGAAAATCTATGACTTAAGCCATTTAGATGTGGTAGCAAGACAGCAATTATACTGACAATTGAGCTGTAATAAATTCTGACGGTAAGACTTTAATGAGAAGCCTGAGAGGTTAAACAGAAACACAGTGAGGAGGAGTTCATAGTGCCTTTTCACATGTTGGTCAGATTTTCAGTTCTGCTTATTCTAGAGGTAGAGCCCTCTGTGTATTTCACAACCCTTACACATAACCTTATAAGTAATTGTACAAACACTGATTACCTGATGTCAAAACCTTGTTTGTTATCCTGTAAGCAAGCAAATTCTGTACCATGAATTCAGTTTATCCATTAAACCTGTTCCCTACAGGCATAGTAAGAAACTTAGAAGTTCCACTGAAAGGCATTTATTTATTTGCTAATGACCCTGAGACTATGGAAGTTCCAGAAAAGACTCCTCCTAATCATTTATGAGAATGGAAAGGAACGTTAATCCAGACATGCAGAAATATGCACAAGCCTTTTGGGGGCATTTCACAGATGAGGAAAATGTATTCAGGGAAGGGCGCTCTATATGTTTAATAAAATAAATAAATATTTCCAGCATGAACCTGTTCAGATGCTGGAGCCACCACAGCTAATATTGGAATGAAATTTTGCTAAGACTTGGAAGTGACAGAAGCCTCCTGCTGCCCCTCTGAAACTGGCATGTACGCATCTCTTTCCCAATACGCAAATCGTGGGATTGCCCGAGGGAAATGGGGGAACAGAGCCTAGTCCAGGGGTCGGCAACCTTTAACACCCAAAGAACCATGGGGACGTAGCCCCACCCCCGCAAGCGCCATCTTTAGCCTGCAAGCCAGCCATGCAAGCTGACAGAGTAAATTGCAGGGGCGGCTGCACTGACAGAGGACATCCCCAGCTGGGCAGGTGACAGCAGGCGCCAGACAAGGGGAGGAGGGGAAAGGACGCCAAAGGAAGTAGGTGTGCTCGTCACGCCCCAAGTGCAACTTGCCGTCGTTGGCGTCGCTTTTGCCATCTATCCCGGTGACGCCAACGATGGCAAGTTGCACTTGGGGCGTGACGAGCACACCTCCTTCCCCGCCCCCTCGTTCCTTCCTCCCTTCGGCATCCTTTCCCCTCCTTCCCAGGTGCCAGATGAGGGAGCCACAGTACAAGGATGAAAGAGCAGCGGGTTGCTGACTGCTGGCCTAGTCAGAGGACCAGTAGGGGCTCAGGAATGTACTGCATGGCATAGATAACATCCACTTGACATTTCATTTAGCAGGCTGCCATAACCACAGTCACGGTATCAGCTGCTAGGATACATGGGCCAGGTGGTGATGAAAGGTTATTCTCAATTAGAAATTTATAATGTACAAAATATTGGACAGATATGTATCTAAAAACAGATCACATGCGTTACCTTTGTTTTAGAGCCTGACCCAACTGCCACCACAGTGGCCTGAAGCACTTTCCCTTGTGACTTCTCTGGGAGCATGATGCCGCCTTTGGTGACAGTCTCCGCTGCACATCTTTCAACCAGGACCCGGTCAAAGAGTGGAAGGAATTTCTTAAAGGCCTGTGCTGCCTGTTAAAATAAATCGTAAGTCATCATGCACCACATAGAAATCTTTTAGTCTCCCAGCCACAACTTATGATGCACTGTTTGTCACTGATCATAATCCTGACTCTGCCATGCAAGTACAAATAGAACAGTCTGAAATAAAAAAAAGAGTAGTCTTTTCTTTGCTGTGTGAATGCTTATGCCACGCTTAATAGATTACTGAATGTCACTTGGTTGAGTCTACTGACTCGCTTGGTATAATCTGCCTGTAAGAAAAGCAACTGCACAGAAGGTACATAAATAATACCCTTTTCTTATCGTATAATAGAGTATTGGCCAAGTTGTGTTAAGTGATTATTTTTTCATGAGCATATTACAGGAAAACTATTTCAGTTATACATTTCAAAAAAGAGCAAACATAACAGACATGATTATGGAGATGTATCAGGCCTCCACTGGTTTAGCAGTTAATAAAAACTATTTTGGAAAGAAGTAAAATATGTAAAATGCAAATATGAGCTCATGTTTAAACGTAAGGTCCTTCCAAGAACTATTAACTTTAAGGAATTTAAGCTACCATCCAACTGTTCAGCATGTTGAACTTTGGCCATTATTAACAAGTTTTAGCACAGTGCAGTGCTCGCCAACTTTAGTGCTAAAACAGATCACTGATCATGCTGACTAGGAGGCATTAAATCAATTATCAAGGTTTTTATCTGCCTCTAAGCACACACATACAAAATTTTATTACATATAGCCATTGGCCACTCCTGCATTCATAAAAAGCCACCAAATAATCCCTTCTCTGTTGCACATCTGCTCAGCTGTACCTTGGTTGCAAGGGGAGTCTCAAAGCAAATCTCCCTTTCTAAATAGCTGGCAGAAACCACCAGGCAAAGACAAAGAGACTCTGGTTTCAGTTAAAACATTACTAGACAGTGCCGTGAGGAGGCGGGGCAAGTCCCTCAACATGGCTTCGAGGCTCTTCTAGCTGCTTCTGTAGACTGTCCACATAGCAGATCAGACGCCTCCAGAAACAGCTAGAAACAGGAAAGGCCCACAGATCTTCATGCCATTAGAGGTCGCTGCTGTGGAAGGAAAATCGAAAAGTATTCCCCTTAAACGGATCAGACGGTGAAGTGAAAAACACAGAATTGCAGAACATACCTGCTACTACTACCTTAGTAATAATTCCCCAATAAAGATCCTCCACCCACAATTTCTTTGGTTTTCACAGATGATCAAAGGCAGCATCTCTTTAAAAAAACCTCTATTGCACCAAGTATACAGGATGGAATCTCTGTGCTTCTTGAGGGATCACAGCAACCGCCTGGTTGCCACAGGGGTTTGCAGGACCCTGGCTGAGAGCCCCCTCCCCTCCATTTTTTGCTCTCAAGTCACTACTGACTTGTGAGCTTTCAAGGCAAGAGACATTCAAATTTGGTTTGGAGGGAGACTCAATTCAGAAGCAACAAGTGGCCCCAATCTTGGATTAGGTCTCTGGCATTGGTAGGTCTCCTTTGCCCTGATGGGGCTGCACCCCTGGGGAACTCACAGTTGTCATGGGGCTGCAGGTTCCTATGGCAATTACCTGTCTTGAATCTGACAAAGTCAGCTTTGACTACTGACAACTTATATTGAGAAGCTTATTTGGCATAAGCTTTCTAGCAGGAGCACACTGAAGAAGCATCTGAAAAAGCGTGCACGCATACGAAAGTCTACACCAAACTTTATTTTCCCATCCCAATCATGCTGCTAGTCAATCAAAGCTCTCTGGTATTAGAAGTAGGAAAAACCTGTGCTTGAAGCTATTCTGTGGGCAACATGACCAGCAGCAGGCCATGGTTAGGAACAGGAAGACCAGACTTGATTCCCTGCTCTCTTACCTGAAGCCTCAGACCAGACACAGTTCTCTTTCGAACCTACCTCAGAAGGTGCCTGTTGCGGGGAGAGGAAGGGAAAGGGAGTCTGGACGCCACTTCGAAACTCCTTAACTCAAGGGGTCTGCCACCTGCGGCTCTCCAGATGTTCATGGCCATGCTGGCAGGAGCTGATGGGATTTGTAGTCCATGAACATCTGGAGAGCCGCAGGTGGCAGACCCCATGCCTCCAAAATTATCTTCTTCCTTTCCTTAAACCAGCCACCGTTCTCGCCAAACTCTCTCCGTCGCACTTACCTGCCACATTTTATGCTGTGGGGGAGGGGAAGGGGCTTGAAAGCCGCTTTAAGACTCCCGGCGGTTGGAAAAGGCGGACACGAAATCCAAACCTTTTTCTGACCCCCCCCCCCCCTCTGAGCTCTACCTATGCCCCCCGCCCGCCCGCCCCCCAGGAGTACTACTTCCAGGCCGGTGCTTCTTCCCCAGGAGGGCCCGTCGGGCCCCTGCCCGGCCTTACCATGGCGCCTGCTGCGGCTGCTCTCTTTTCGGCTCCCGCGCGCTCCCGCCGCACGCGCTCGCGACCCAGGGAACTCGCACATGTGGGGAAGGTCACCCCGCATGGCGCGTGCGCACGCCACACCCTTCCGGGCCGGAGTCCTTCCGGCGCAATGAGATGAGGGGTTCAAAGGGGAAGAAAAAAAGCTTCCCGGCGGGGCTTCTGACACCGTCCCGCTTTCTCCTCGCCCGAGGAAAATGTGGCGGCGGCTCCGATTCTTCGCGTGCGATTATTTTCCCTTTCGCTGCTGCGTCTTCTGAATGCAGCGCGTGAGGGGCCGAAGGGCGGGCGGAAGTGACGTCCGGCCGAAGGCGACCCTTTTCAGCGAGCATGGCGATTCCAGAAACTTCTGGAACGGAAGGGCCCGGAAACCTGCATGGTTGATACGCAAGGGCTCGGAGCCCCGCCCCCTCCCTTTGCCGCCCGGGGCCTGCGGAGGGGCGCGTGGGCGGGGCGGCGAGAGTTATGCGTCCACGCAGGTTCCGGGGCGGCCACGGCGGGAGGGCTGAAGGGGCGGGGCGGCGAGAGGGGCCGGCCGGAGCGCGAGGGAGAGCCAGTTTGCGCCCGCCAGCCCCGCACGCAGCAGCAGCCGCCTCGCCCGGCCGGAGGTAACGCGGGGAGGGGGCTCTGAGGGGGGGGGGAGCTGGCAGCTGTTAGTATTATTGGGGTTTCGAACACGCGAGGTTACGTGTGAGCCTCAGAGACACGTGAAATCAGAACACGTAAGGAGCTGGAAAGGCACGTGCGGGTCAATATGGTAGCGCCTGCCCAGTAGGGCCTCGCTTCTGTCTCCACACACGTGGGCCTTTCTCGTGCGTGTCCCGTTCCAGATGTTGAGCTCGCGCCGCGTGTCCGTCCGGCAGTGGATGCGTGCATGTATCGCGTGTTCGCGCGCGCACACGAGCCGCGTGGCCCACCGTAGTGGGGAAGACTTGGGCACACATTCGCTCCACGTGTCCTGCGCGAGTGGGCGTGGCGGCCCTCCTCCGGGGTACCTCGATTCACGTGTGGGAGAGGGTCGCCCCGGGAAATCCCGCGGTGTGGGAGGGGCGAGTCTCTGTTTCATAAAACCTGCGGGGTGGGGGCGCACGTGGGGATGTTGCCCGCGTGTGGAGGATGGGCGAGAATGAGCCTTGAGGACCCCCCCCCCTTCCTAAGTATCCGGGGTGGGGGCTTCTTACCCCCCGCTGTTGGGGAGGTCGGAGGTCTCTGGCTCAATGGCAGGAAGTTGGCGATCGTTTCGGCAGGGGGCGCTCCCGCCCTTCTTGACCTTGCCCTCTGACCTGTTGGTGCAGGTAGCGCATGTGGAAGCGTGGGGGCAGCCATTTACAGCTGCTTTCACGTGGCTTCACGGGGCCCTCCTGACTACACAGTGTGTTTTGCTGAAGGCGTATCCATATCTCGCTTTTGTCATTCACTCTCAAGTTTTCTCACTCATAGCTTACCTCATTTCGCCCTCCTGCCTTTTCGCTTCACAACAGTCCTAAGAGGTAGGTTAGGGTAAGAGACTGCAGCTGATCTAAGGTCTTCCAGATGCTCTTAACTGTTAACTCTTTGCATTAAAAGTTAACCACTTTGGTTTAATAGTGCTAGCAGCAAGTGTGGATGGGTGAATCAGGAGTCAGATCCTTTTGAGTCCTTGTAGCAAGATGTCCTGGTAATTTCTTGTTGCATTATTATTCACATTCGCTCTAAGGAAATGTGGTATATAAATATGATAAACATAGAACTGTGTACTCCAGGCTCTTCATTTAAGAATGCAAGGTTACAAGTCAGTCTGTACCAAGGGGGGCGGGGTGGCTTTCCAGTCACAACTGACTGATGGCTGCCCTTTATGGGGTTTTCAAGGCAAGAGACATTGATCTCTTTCTTTGGAGTTTTTAGGCAGAGTTTGGATGGCCATGTGTCACGGATGCTTTGATTGTGTCTTCCTGCACAGCAGGGGGTTGGACTGGATGACTCTTGCGGTCTCTTCCAGTTCTGTGTTTCCTTGAAGGGTTATTTCAAGTACTAGCCGAGGTGTTGGGCTAGTCCCAAGATCACTCAGGAAGGTTCCCTGAGTGGGGATTTGAAGCTGGGTTTCCCAGGTCTTAGACAAACCCCTTAGCCACTACACCACACTGGCTCTTGTTTGCATCCACAGTAGATACAGAATTCAGTGTTAGTGGCTGTTCCCTGACTTGTCTAGCTTTTCAGTGGAAATGGAGGGGCTGGACTGGGCCTTGTGTCTTTCACCCACTCTGGATAGGCAGCAGCCCCCCCCCCCCCCCTGAATGAACTGATTGCTCTTTTCATTGGGTCTCATCAGCCACTTCTGTAACATTCCCTGTTCTGTTATTAATAGAAATGAGTTGAGCTGTTAGCTGTACAAGTGAGCGCTGCTCCTGAAAGCTTATGCTGGAATAAATTCTGTTAATCTCCAAACTGCTGCTCAAGACCTTTTCTCTGTTAAATAATTTATTTGTGCTTCAGGATTGAAAGCTGGGAGGAGCACGCTTAAGTAGGTTTCTAGTTGCCTCTTCCTCCTTCTGCTTGTTGAATAGCACTATTTGTGGTCTTTTAATTTTTTTCTATTTTTAAAAAATGAATTTAGATGGGTTCAGTTGCATTTCTATGTTCAAGGTTACATAGAAGTTTGCCCAAAGGTTATGGTGAAGATTTTACTGCCTGGCTTACTCCTGGGAGGTTGACTTGCCGTTTTTCTGTCTTATTTTTATAGAAATGTTGCGTTTGCCAACAGTACTTCGTCAGATTAGGCCAGTATCCAGGGTTCTGGCCCCACACCTTACAAGAGGCTATGCAAAAGATGTGAAATTTGGGGCAGATGCCAGAGCTCTTATGCTGCAGGGGGTTGACCTCCTAGCTGATGCTGTTGCTGTCACCATGGGACCGAAGGTATTTAAACTGTATTACTTGTATTATGCAAAACCCGTGTGAAGTAGCTGGTGTTTGAAGGAATTATATAGCAAGATCCTGAGTATAGGCAAGACACTTGAGTCACAATTCCTTTGAAACATAAGAATATAAGAAAGAGCCTGCAGGATCAGACCACAGTCCATCTAGTCCAGCACTCTGCTACTCACAGTGGCCCATAAGGTGCCTTTGGGAGCTCACGTGCAGGATGTGAAAGCATTGGCCTGCTGCTGCTGCTGCTGCTGCTGCTGCTCCTGAGCACCTGGTCTGCTGAGGAATTTGCAATCTCAGATCAAAGAGGATCAAGATTGGTAGCCATACATCGACTTCTCCTCTATAAATCTATCCAAGCCCCTTTTAAAGCTATCCAGGTTAGTGGCCATCACCACCTCCTGTGGCAGCATATTCCAAACACCAATCACACATTGCGTGAAGAAGTGTTTCCTTTTATTAGTCCTTATTCTTCCCCCCAGCATTTTCAATATATGCTCTCTGGTTTTAGTATTGTGAGAAAGAGAGAAAAATTTCTCTCTGTCAACATTTTCTTCCCCCATGCATAATTTGATAGACTTCAATCATAACCCCCCTCAGATGTCTCCTCTCCAAACTAAAGGGTCCCAAACGCTGCAGCCTCTCCTCATAAGGAAGGTGTTCCAATCCTTCAATCATCCTCGTTGCCTTTCTCTGCACTTTTTCTATCTCTTCAATATCCTTTTTGAGATGTGGCGATCAGAACTGAACACAGTACTCCAAGTGCGGTCGCACCATGGCATGACAATCCTTGCAGTTTTATTCTCAATTCCTTGCCTAATGATCCCCAGCAGAGTTTGCCTTTTTCACAGCTGCCATGCATTGAGTTGACATTCCCAAGGAACTATCAACTAAGATGCCTAAATCCCTTTCCCGGTCTGTGACTGATAGCACTGACTCCTGTAGTGTGCATGTGAAGTTTGGATTTTTTGCCCCTATGTGCATCACTTTACATTTTGTAATATTGAACTGCATTTGCCGTTTCTTAGCCCACTCGCCTAATTTATCAAGGTCCGCTTGGAGCTCTTCACAGTCCTTTGTGGTTCTCACCACCCTACATAATTTGGTATCATCTGCAAACTTGGCCACCACGCTACCCATCCCTATTTCCAGGTCATTTATGAATAGGTTAAAGAGCACTGGTCCCAAAACGGATCCTTGGGGGACACCACTCCCTACATCTCTCCATTGTGAGAACTTCCCATTTACACCCACCTTTTGCTTCCTGTTCCTCAACCAGTTTTTAATCCATAGGAGGACTTCCCCTCTTATTCCTTCATTGCTGAGTTTTCCCAATAGTCTCTGGTGGGGAACTTTGTCAAAAGCCTTTTGGAAATCCAAGTAGACAATGTCCACTGGTTCCCCCTTATCCACATGCCTGTTTACACCCTCAAAGAACTCTAGTAAGTTTGTAAGACAGGACTTGCCTCTGCAAAAGCCATGCTGACTCTTCCTCAACAGGTCTTGCTTTTCTATATGTTTAATAATTTTATCTTTAATGATAGATTCTACTAATTTACCAGGAACAGATGTCAAACTGACTGGCCTGTAATTTCCTGGGTCCTCTCTAGAGCCTTTCTTAAAGATTAGTGTGACATTGGCCATCTTCCAGTCTTCAGGGATGGAGGCAGATTTCAGGGATAAGTTGCATATTAAAGTGAGAAGATCAGCAATTTCATGCTTGAGCTCTTCAAGAACTCTTGGATGAATGCAATCTGGGCCAGGGGATTTGGTAGCATTTAGCTTATCAACGGCTGCCAGAACTTCTTCCTAGACCACTATCTTCGCTAGTTCCTTGGATTCGCCTCCTAGGAAGCTTGCTTCAGGTGCAGGAATTTTCCTCACCTCCTCTTGGGTGAAGAGCACTGGTCCCAAAACGGATCCTTGGGGGACACCACTCCCTACATCTCTCCATTGTGAGAACTTCCCATTTACACCCACTCTTTGCTTCCTGTTCCTCAACCAGTTTTTAATCCATAGGAGGACTTCCCCTCTTATTCCTTCATTGCTGAGTTGCAAAGAATTCATTCAGCTTCTCTGCAATCTCCCTGTCATCTTTTAGCACACCTTTTGTTCCTTTGTCATCTAACGAGCCTACCGTTTCCCTATCTGGCTTCCTACTTTTGATATACTTGAAGAACTGTCTGTTACTGGTCTTGATGTTCGCAGCCATGTGTTCTTCATAATCCTTTTTTGCCTCCCTCATTTGCTTCTGTTTTGCCACCATTTGTGTTCCCTCTGGTATTCTTCATCAATCAAACTGGACTTCCATTTTCTAAAATACATTTTCTTTTTTCTGATAATTTCCTCAACCTCCCTTGTTAACTATGGGGGCTTTCTTTTGGACTGGGTGCTGCCTTTCCTAACCTGCGGAACACATTCCAGCTGAGCTTTTATGACTGTGTTTTTAAATAACCTCCAAGCATCTTGGACAGTTTTGACTCTCTTGATTTTCCCTTTCAGCTTCCTGCGCACTATCCCCCTCATCTTTGAGAAATTTCCCTTTCTGAAGGCGAATGTAACTACATTAGTAGTTATCACTTGTTCACATGCGGAGATACTGAATCTAACAGCATTGTGGTCGCTGTTCTCTAGCGGCTCAACAACACTGACTTCCCACACCAGGTCCGGGGTCCCACATAGAATTAGATCTAGGATCACCTCTCCCCTGGTTGGTTCCACAACCATCTGCTCTAAGCCACAGTCATTTAGCATATCCAAGCGTGCTCTCTCCTTACTATGACCTGAACATGCATTTTTCCAGTTTATATGGGGATAGTTGAAATCACCTATTACCACTACATGTTTGCTCTTGTTGGCCTCTCTAATTTCTTTTTCCATCTCACAATCCTCTTGTGCATTTTGGTCAGGGGGACGATAATATATCCCTAATATTAAACTATCCTTCACACATGGTATTGATATCCACAGTGATTCTGTAGGGAAATCAGCTCCCCCTGCATTGTCTATTTTATGTGACACTATGCTCTCTTTGATGTAGAGGGCAACCCCACCCCCAATGTGCCCTGTCCTATCCTTCCTGTAGAGCTTGTAACCTGGGATAACAGCATCCCACTGGTTCTCCTAATTCCACCATGTCTCTGTACTGCCCACTATATCAATGTCTTCCTTCAAAACTCTGTACTTCAGCTCCCCCATTTTAGGTCGAAGGCTTCTACTATTAGCATAGAGACTACCCTGTCTCTGTCCCTAACCTGGGATCTACGTGCTTTGCCGTCAACTCTTTTGTAGACACTATCCCTTATCATGCTGGCAGGGGCTGATGGGAATTGTAGTCTATAACATCCGGAGTGCCAAAGGTTCGCCACCACTGCCTTATCACATGCACATTGCTATGTTCCTCGCTTGTATGTGATTGATTTAGAAAAACCTCCCTCTCTGCCTGCATCCCCATGGACACTGTATTCCGAACCGAAGTCACCTCAGCTCCTGTTGGCTTTCCCCCAGGGAAACAAAGGCCACTGGGTGTAAAAAGTTGACAGGCTTATGCTGTCAGTGTCATAATTAACATACAGTCATCCTTCTCATGTCGTGACTTTCCTCATTGCGGTTTTGATATATTGTGGATTGGCATAAGAAGTTAAACGGGATTTTTGTGGGAGTTTTGCAGACAACACAGAAAGAGTTTACAAACTCAGAAATGAATAAAATATGTATCCAATTGTATCATGTCAACCTATTTTCTCTTTTAGTACCATAAATATTAGCAATATCTTTTTAAAGTTAAAATAAAAAAATTAAGATTTATTTTCTGGTATGAAGGAGGGACCAAAATTTTTATGTGGATTTCCCAGATCACAGCGGGTGCCACGTCACTGACTCCAGTGATGTGAAAGGGATAATTGTAGTTCCTGAGGCAATTAGCCTCCTGACCTTACACAACGCCTCACTCTCAATGCACTTCCTGACAAGGATTCTGGAGCTAGGAGGGCTTGCAGTGAGCCGAGGTGCCAGTTCTGATGTTCGTTTTGACAGTGCCACCTCAGGTTCATTCACTTGTTCATAATCCAATGTTATATATACTTACCACTGAATGTCAGCGATGTGCCTCCACTCTACATGGGACAAACAAGTTACTCCCTCCGCAAAAGAATTAAATGGACATGAGTCTAATAGTAAAAACCATAACACTCAAAAAACAGTGGGATAATATTTTAATCTTCATTCATTCTATTGCTGACCTAACAAAGGAACTTCAAAGGGAAATTACAATGTGATATTGCTGAATTTGAGTTCATTCATTTAGGATAGTTATCTTACTGTTGGTGCTACTTTTCTGCCATTAAATATTTATTTTCTGCTCTGAAACTGATCACAATATGCATTGTACTTCTGCAACTCTCCCACCACCTGACTGGGACGTAAGAACTCCATGATTTCCATTCTGTCCAACCTGGAGAGCTTTGATGATCAAAACCTTCATCCCAAAAACTTGTTGATCTCTAAAGTTCTGCTGGAGTTGAATCTTGATCACTAGTTCTCACTCCCAGGGGTATGCACCACAGCATTTGGGGGTATGGGGGAAAAATTACACCATGGGTTTGCTAATATAAGGGTACAATATGAGGGGAATGGGTAGCCAAGGGATACCTGAATGAGAAAAGGTTGGGAACCACTAGATGATCAAAGTAGTCTGCTGTACCATCGGTGTAGTTTGACATGTGCTTGCTCCATGAAATAAGTTAGACTTCGATTCTGGCAGAGATACAAATCAGATACATACTTTTTGTGTTGATGCTTTCTTTCACCTGCTCCCCCCCCCCCCCGAGTACAGTGCTGCTAAACACAGGCACCCCCTTCTAAGACCCCGTACTTCAATGACTTTGGGAGGGTGTTTTGGATTGTGCTGTTCAACTACTGTGAGGAGAAGCCAAGCTGCACTTGCAGCAGGAGGCTTGGGGGGACTGGGCCGGGATGGCCACCTTCCCTCTGCAAAGCTTGTGTGGAGCTGCGCTTCTCTTCTGGCTAAATGGTGACGAGGCACTAGGAAGACTGGGAGGGCCTGTGCTTGTTTCCACGGTGTCTTCCACAGAATTCAGTCTGAATTCTCCAAAAATGGCTAAACCTGATCTAAAGTCTAATTGGTGTAGACTACAGCCTTTCAATTTATTTATCCATTTATTGCATTCATACCCTGACAATATATAGGATCTCTAGGCAGCTAGAGACAGAGATTTGGATAACATGATTGAATTGGTTTTGCTTAATAATACAGCATCTATTCCAAAACAATATCAGAACGTTGCTTTGTAGTTCTAAATTGCTTTGTAGTTCTGAAAGCAGCAAGGCTTGTTTTTGGAAAAGTATGAAAATCAAAACTTAAGAGAACAGAGAAAAAAGACATGTTGCTGTGGGTTTTCCACGCTAGGAACAAGATATGCCAGACCACAGCCACACAGTCTGGAAAACCCACAACAACCAGTTGAATCCGGCCATGAAAGCCTTCGACGATACAGAGAAATGACTGTTTAAACAGAGTTAAAGAAATGTAGAAAAGTCTAATGTTAAATTTATTATTTAAAAAAATCAGGATAATAAAGGGAGTAGAAGAATTTGGGATTCTATGTTAAAAACTGAAAGTGAAAATGTCAGACTGGAAAAGTGAACAATCTCTGCTAACTGGTTCCAGTGGGTTTCCCGGGCTGTGTGGCCATGGTCTGGTGGATCTTGTTCCTAATGTTTCACCTTCATCTGTGGCTGGCATCTTCAGAGGTATATCACAGAGGGAAGTCTGTTACACACTGTGTCCAGAGAGAAGGAAATGTTTGGGGTATATATTGTCCATGTCCCAGGATGGGGAATCAATCAGCAAGTGTTTGGGTGGAACTTATTATGCAAAGATGTGGTTGATAATATTGTATTTTGGGTGGGGCTTATCAATCCAGGGAGTGATTCCTATTTTCATGCCCTGCAGCAGCAGTAGTATTGGTGAATGCAAATGCATGTTTGGGTGGAGTCCATTGTTCATGAA
Source organism: Sphaerodactylus townsendi (assembly GCF_021028975.2). Lineage (NCBI taxonomy): Eukaryota > Metazoa > Chordata > Lepidosauria > Squamata > Sphaerodactylidae > Sphaerodactylus > Sphaerodactylus townsendi. Next base: position 1,109,977 of record NC_059426.1, read on the forward strand.
CTTATCATGCCCTTGGGTTTTGCTTTTGGTGTTTTTAAGTACTGGTAGCCAAGCTTTGCTAATTTTCAAAGTCTCTTCTTTCCTGTTGAATTTGTCTTGCTGTTTGTGAATTTCAATGGCCTGCCAAATACGGACCGAAAAATCACGTGACGCACATGTGCTGCACAATGGCTTATATTTATAATTATAACTGTAAATTATATTTGTAATATACATAAGCCACTGTGCAGCACACGTGTGTTACGCGATTTTTCGGTCCATATTTGGCTAGATGTCTTGGGCGCACTTACTCTATTTATCAATTTCAATGGCCTCTCTGTGCAGTCTGACATAGTAACCTTCTGAATTGTCCAGAATTTTCAGTATTCCAAGCTTGTTGCTTTTTACTGCACTTGCCCAATCCCTCAACCCAGTCTCACAGTTTTCATTCTCGCCGTCACTCTCGTCCCTTCTCCTGCTGTGTTTGCATTATTTGGGCTCCCCACCTGTGCCATAGGTTTGCCACCACTGGTCTAGAGGAAGGCAGGGTCTGTGACCTCACGCTCAGCAAGGAGGCTTTTTGGAAAAGTAAAAAATAGCAAGGCGTTGATTTCTTAGCCTCGTTGCTCATTGTGAGATCATGAAGAGTCCTGCAGTTGTCCTGGGTTTTAGCTAAGTGTGACATCACAACACATTTCTCAACAGGGATGATCTGTAGTGAGCACAAATTCTAGTTGGCCTTTTGTATCACAAGATGTCACCATCTCCTTTTCTGTACTGTTTGTTCTATCATTTCCAGGAAGTTGTTCTGTAGCTTCCACATGATAGACACCACTGTGATAAATCTCTCTCTTTTCCCTTCCAGGCTCATTGGCCAGTCCCTGTGAAGTACGGCAGCTAAAGACCCAAGCTTATAAAAACATTGAAAAGCGTGGTAGGGAGTGTGTGAGTCATAGTAATGTATCTTTTGTGTTACTTTGCAGGGAAGAACAGTAATTATTGAGCAGAGTTGGGGAAGCCCTAAGGTGACAAAGGATGGTGTGACGGTCGCCAAGGCGATTGACTTGAAGGACAAATACAAGAACATTGGAGCCAAACTAGTCCAAGATGTGGCAAATAACACCAACGAAGAGGCTGGAGACGGCACCACAACTGCCACTGTCCTGGCACGCTCAATTGCCAAGGAGGGGTTTGAAAAGATCAGCAAAGGAGCAAATCCTGTTGAAATTAGGAGAGGTAATTAAATGAATAATGTGGATGTGTGTCTAAAATAATTTAGCGAGCATCTGTACATCCGTCAGTATGGGAGCAGTGTGCTACACTGAAATATTGTGCATTGGCTCTCTTACTGTTTAGAATAGATACGTAGCCTGTTTGCTTGGGCTGCGCAGCATTTGCTGCGAGGCAAGTAAGTGTTCTGTTGCATCTTGCCTTTATCAACATGTACACCTTTTGCAACGGTGGCTTTCCCGCTCCTGCCCTCTACGTTTCAAGGCTGCGGACATTGCTGTGAACATCACCACTGCAATAGTGTGCGAGTGTTTCCTAGTTGGTGAAATGAAGCTGTGGTAGAGTGGAAGTCCCCTTTTTGGGTCTTAACCTGGGACATGATCCACTGTGCTGTGTTTCCCAGCTGACAAGCAGCAGTGTGATCTGTCATTAGTGCTTCTGAGTTTGCCTGACAAGGAATAAACAGCCATTCAGTAGCATCTCTCAGTCCTGTTCCTGGTGTTTAAAACCAAGGCTGAGCAGAAGGGGGCAGCAGCTGCCACGGGATGATGCTGAGTCATTGTCATTGCCCCCCTCCCCCCCGCGTGCACAGAGCAATCCTAGAGTTTGCACACCAGTCAGTTGACCAGTGTCGCCAGTATCTGCCAGATCAGTCAGATGTTAAAACTCCTTCCTGGTGCTTGCAGTTGTGTCCAGAGGCCCTGTTTCCCACATCCCCACGACTTGAAACAAGACAGAGGCAACCCAAGGAAAGGGCTTCCTTGGTTATGGCATAAACAATATGGCGTTCCCTCCCCGGGGAGATTCATTGTCAGCTTTATCATTGTCTTCGACCTGTTGGCAGTGACTTTTCTGTTTTGTCTGGCATACTTTTACTGGCTCTTTTTGTTTGTTCTAAATGGTTGTTTAGGACATCATGAGAGACAAACTTTCATAGGCTTTTCTAAAAAAAATCTGCGCTCCCAACTTTTTTGGTCTTAACTTATTTGCACAGGAGCTTAATGCCTTCCCTGGCTTCTCTTAGATATCCCACTCCATCTATGAGTATTTATGTTAGCCCAACTAATGTTACAAGTGGAAGATACAGACAGATACCATTCCAGCAGAGACTATGCTTATTTGGCTGCAATACGCCAGATTCCTTCTTTATTGCTTAGTTATAAACAGTTTGTCAGCGTTTGCCACTGGAACAATATATAAATGAGAAGGGCCTCTAAAAGATCATAAATTAATAAAAGTTCTTCTGAGAATCAAAGACTCATTTACAACAGATATTGTGGCAAAATCTTTAGCAGATGTATGGCCCCAACTTATGGCAAAATGTAGCATTTCCTGATTGTTTTTATCTTGCCTGGGCATGTGTCAGACTCCAGATGTGCAGCCAAATAAAACTCCCCACCCCGCTTGGTTTGAAAGCTTTCTTGGTAGAATCGGTAGTCAACAGGTGGAAAGCCAAATCGGAATTGTCTTTTCCCAAACCTCCAATATATCCCAGTGCTCCTTGGCAACTACAGAGATGTCCTGTGAACTGTAAAGACAGAACTCCCAAGGCCGGAGGATGAGATAAGCAGCCATCTGGCCCGGGCACCCCTGCTTGTTTCAGTTAGACAGATCTGAACAGAAAGTAGCTTTCCCTCCAGACATTTCTCTCCCCCTCCCAGTTGCTACCAGCCAGCCAGCCCTGATGCCAGACTCCCGCCAGACAGCGTGCCAGTTTTTAAATCTTTTTTGATGTTTTAACCTCAACATTTTATATTATTTCTACCGACTTTTTTTGTCTCAATGCAATAAAGGTAAAGTTGAGTTAATGGTTGTTTTTTGGGTGCTGTGTGTTTTCTGGGCTGTATGGCCGTGTTCTCGCAGCATTCTCTCCTGACATTTCGCCTGCATCTGTGGCTGGCATCTTCAGAGGATCCTCTGAAGATGCCAGCCACAGGCTCCTTTATCAGAGGCTCTCTTCGCTAACCAAAGCTCTAATAACTTTACCAATGATTCGGGCCGTGAAAGCCTTCGACAAGACAATGGTTGTTTTTGTTTTTATGTACTGTTTTTAAAAGCTTTCAGTTGCTGGCCACCTTGGAGGCCCTAGTTGGGCCGAACAGCAGCACACAAATGTTTAAAATAAAATCATGGATGCAGCTGCAGTGATGGAATGTCATGGCTTTTGGAGCTGCTGAAAGTAATTTGAGGTTGATTTGCAGCTACCTTCATATCAGGTTAATTAATGGGGACATTCCGGGTGTTTTCTCAGGGGTGATGCTAGCTGTCGACGCAGTCATTACTGAACTGAAGAAATTGTCCAAACCAGTCACAACACCCGAAGAAATTGCTCAGGTAATGGCAGTTTTTTTTTCAAACAAGCACTTTCCTTCTCTGCCTTTGCCTGAACAGCGTGGAGACGCACAACTTTGATTGCAGTGTCTTGTTCTGAAATATTGCGTTTTTTTAAAGAACACTGTGCAGTTATGAAGAGTCATGTTGTTGCCGGTGCTGTCTTGCCTGTGGATATGTTGTTAACTTTCCGTATTTAAGAGAGTGGACTTTTGCTACCAGCTTAAGCCACATAGGGAAACCGACTGCTTTATTTGTTTCTGCAGGTTGCCACAATATCTGCAAACGGAGATAAGGAAATAGGTAACATAATTTCTGATGCCATGAAAAAAGTTGGACGAAAGGGTGTTATCACAGTTAAGGTAAGTATTGAATACATCTGCGCACCTGCATATATGCATCCCTCTTTCCAGATAGTGGACTAACATTTTCTTAAAGGTGCTAACTATGCAGGCATTTCAAAACTCACGGTGTGATAAAGACTAATATGTTCGTTAAAATTTTGCTAATTTTGCTCAGTAGCACCGAATTATTTTTCTAAAATATTGATTGTATGCTGTTGATTCTTGTGTGTATAAAGTGCTGTCAAGTTGCACCCAGTTTAGGGCAACTCCATAAAGTGTTTGAGGAGTGACTTTTTTATTCCCTGCCTTCGCATGGGATGAGAGAGCTTGGAGAGAAGAGTGGAAGAAGAGTGGGGAAACCAAAGCCGGTTATTCAGATTATAATCTACTTTCTAGAACAGGAAAGAAGGAATTTAATGAATCTTGTATTATGTAAATATCCTGGGAGGGATAGAAAAACCCTCATTTCAACATTGGTCGCTGGAACAGATGTTGGGGTAACATTAAACATTGCTAAATTCACTTAGACTATTTGTAAAAGGAATGAGGTGATTGTTATCATAAATGTTTTAACTTCATTAAATGATTTTAAAGAGTTTTTATTAAGAGAATATTTTCGTACATTTTGTATGGATAATATTTTATTATATTTTTAATTGATGAAACATAGTTTCATTATAGTCTTAATCCGTCTGGACATCATGGTATTTGATAGGTTGTATATTTTGTTAACTATCTTTATGATCTGGTCTATGACTGTATAAATAAAATATAAAACACTGACTACTTTGTGCATAAATATGAGAACTAGGTTGCTAGTGATGGGAAAGGCAAATGCACAAACAGCCTAGCAGTGGGGCTGGAATGTCTGCAGTGGGAAGAGAGAGAAGAGTAGGTAGGTGGCTTATTCTCAACAGATTTTATTGATTTTTTTACTCAATCAGGATGGGAAAACACTGAATGATGAGCTGGAAATCATTGAAGGGATGAAATTTGACAGAGGATACATCTCCCCCTACTTCATTAATACAGCCAAAGGTAAGTTGAACAAAGTGTCTTCCTTTGGGCAGTCAGATTTGACTAATACTTTAAGGAAAATGGATAGCTGGTAAGTTATCTTCAGTTGCTTGAGAATAGTGTGTGAATTTCAAAATTCCCCACTTATTGCTGCCCATGATATGTTCAAGTTCAGAGGCTACTTGCATACCATGAAGTCTTCAGCAATTAGCAAATGCGGATGTGTTAAAACAAGTGGCAGAAAATGTGGTTGTGTGTTAGAGGGGAGGACATGGTGCTAACTTGATTAGGATTTAATGAGATGATAATTTGGGAACACAGTTCAGTAGCCTTAATTCCCTTTACAGGACAGAAGAGTGAATTCCAAGATGCTTATCTTTTACTCAGTGAAAAGAAGATTTCCAGTGTTCAGTCCATAGTACCAGCTCTTGAGATTGCCAATAATCACCGTAAGCCTTTAGTTATTATTGCTGAAGATGTTGATGGGGAAGCCCTCAGTACCCTCGTATTGAACAGGTATGCTTAAAACCAGCTCGTTGCTACACCTAGTCCTTCCCATTGTGCAAGAAGCTATACATGCTCCATATTGAGCCTAACCAGGTATCCTCACTGGTTTCGGTGGGACTTGCTTCCAAGCAAACATGCTTTGGAGAGCAGCCCTAGCCATTTCAGTACTGAACTTCTACATTTGCTGTGTGCAGATTTGAAAGAGCAAAACGTGTGTGTGTGTGGGGGGGGGGGAATCCAGCAGTACTCCAGTTTCAGTCATAACAGTGGAATCAACGGTCAAGGTTTTTGGGTGGCATAAGTTTGCATTAAATAGCCAGCGAAGGTGGGAGTGAACATTGTAGTCATTTCTGATTTCTTTTGAGCTTAGTTCAGTGTAAATTTGGCAGTTAGAACAGAGCACTGTAAACTTCAAATCAGTTTAAGTTGTAGCTTATTGTTAGTGTAGAGGGAGTCCTGGTGAAAAGTCTTGCATGAACAAAAATGGTTGTGGAATGTGAGACCAGATTGATCATTCTGATCAGTGATGTGTGTGTGTGTGTGTTTTTTTTCCCTCTTAGACTGAAAGTTGGCCTACAAGTTGTTGCAGTGAAGGCGCCAGGTTTTGGTGACAATAGAAAAAATCAGCTGAAAGACATGGCGATCGCAACTGGTGGTGTGGTACGTAAAGACTAAAATGTCCTAAGCTGTATAGACTAAAATGTCCCAAGCTGTGACTGATGCTCCTTGTGAACCAAATCATGGAACTGAAGCAGGGGGTTGGCCCTGCCACAAGCAGGCCATGGGATTCAGGGCTGCTTTCTCCCCTTTTGTGCTCACTGGTGGATCTGAACTGGGAAAGTGGTTTGATTCAGAACTGGAACAGGGAAGGGCATGCAGGAGCCAATGGCGCCTTGTATTGTAATCTGAGGAAAAACCATTATTGCAGAATTGTGACAATAACCATATTGCCCTACGAGGCCCCTCCGTTCGTCGGAGGGGAACCTCCTGGCGATCCCCAGCTCAAGGGCTATCCAGCTGGCTTTTGCGGCCCTGACTCAGGCCTGGTGGAACAAACTACCTGGTGATGTCAGGGCCCTGCGGGAATTATGTCAGTTCCACAGGGCCTGCAAGACATGGTTGTTCCACTGGGCCCTTTCTAACTAGGCAGACAGATTATCTGAAATTACTGTAACATCTTTTCGGTCTCTGGGGGAGGCATGTCGGGAAGGACAAACCATTTTACTACCATCTTAGTGTTATTTTAATTGTTTTATATTGTTTTAAAGCAGTGATGGCGAACCTTTTTGAGACCGAGTGCCCAAATTGGAACCCCAAACCCACTTACTTATCACAAAGTGCCAACATGGCAATTTAACCTGAATACTGAGGTTTTAGTTTAGAAAAAACGGTTGGCTCCGAGGTGTGTGTTACTCGAGCCCAGCGGTCCAGGCCAGCCTAATTGTGTGTGTGTGGGGGGGGTGACTCTGCGGGTGCCCACAGAGAGGTCTCTGAGTGCCACCTCTGGCACCCGTGCCATAGGTTCGCCACCACTGTTTTAAAGTGTCGGCTGGTTAATTTTAGATGTATGACATAAATGTATCTTGGGAGAGAGGGCGGGGGGCTGCCTCTGCTGGCAAGAACGGCATGGAGGGTGGTATCTGGATTGGTGAGCCGGTGGGGGAGGGGGGGGGCACTTGGCTGCCTTGAGAGGGCTTGCTTATCAGGCCTGTGAGCCAGGTGAGGCAACCTCCCCCAGCTCCTGATCAGGAGGGTGGGGTTGCCTCAGTTGACTCACAGACCTGATAAGCTCCCTCGAGAGGCTGCAGGCTGCATGTTTGACACCCTGCTCTAGAGTGTCTGCTGGTGGGACGGGCCTCATGTCTGGGCCTGGGTCTGCCTCTGTGTTTCTATAGGGAGGCAGCTGGGAACATACTATTGTTTGCTTGGCGCCTTTTTCTCAGAGTCGTCTTTCTCACTGTACCCTGAAGTCTGCCAATAGAAGCCTTTGATCAACCAGAGTGTTTGTTGGTTTCTGCTCCAGAGAGTCTGACACCTGTTCACAAGTTACAGTAAACGCACCTGTGGTCTGCGTACAATGTCCACTTGATCTTTGCGAGTGCACTGAGTGATTTTCACGTCTCAACTGAACATGTGATACAAATTCGGCTATCTCCTGTTTTTATTTGTGAAGTGGACGTGTGTTGGCTTTTCCTTGCAAACAGGTGTAAACGCCGGCAGGAGATGTGTGCACTGATGTATGAGCAGAGCTACTGGAATTTAGGGAGAGACTTAACAAAATTTTCCTGGGTATATTCGCTGAGCCACAATGAATTCTTCGTGCTGACTTCCTAGTAAGCCTCCGTGAAACTCTCTCTCCCTAAGCAACCATAACGTGAAGGCCCTTCCAGCATTTGCAGACTGCGATAACAACAAGTTTGGGCATTAAGCTGTTAACATTTCCTGTTCCAGGTGTTTGGGGAGGAAGGTTTGAGCCTAAATCTAGAAGATATTCAACCTCATGACTTCGGTAAGGTTGGAGAAGTCATTGTGACAAAAGACGACTGCTTGCTTCTGAAAGGGAAAGGGGATAAAGGTTCGATTGAAAAACGCATTCAGGAAATAGTGGAGCAGCTGGACGTCACCACCAGTGAATACGAGAAGGAGAAGCTGAATGAACGCCTGGCTAAGCTTTCCGATGGAGTTGCCGTGCTAAAGGTGCGTGGCCTTCCTTTGCTGGGGGGTGTGTGTGTGTGTGTGATCTTTATGTCGGGTCATATACTATCACTATGGTGTAAACTGTCCCAGCTTGCGGAGAGGAGGCAAAGCCTTTTGATTCTAGGTAGCTCTGTAATTGAAACAGTCTGTTTTTGTTTGCATGCAAGGTTCGGGGGACGTTTTGTAGGTACCAAAATGGGTATCCCAGTCTTTCCAATTCTTTTAGGATAGTTTCAGTCCAAGAAAAATTAATGTTGTTTTGGCTACAGCAGAAAGTTATAAATTGTGGTGAGTAAATGTTCCTACAACTCTAAACAGCAACATGCACAGAAGTCTGGGTAGAGATAGGTAATAGTTCCAAACTATCACAGTTACAGTTATAGATGCAAAGGCCTGGTTTGGTGGGGGGCGAGAAAGTTGGGTTTTTGGGTTTTCTGAGGCCTTTGTACCAGTTTTTCTGAGGAAAAAAATTGGAGATTTTATGGAGTACTGAAAAACTCCTACAAAATATTTTCTCTTCTAGAATTAGTGAAATGCTTTTACAGACAACATGGGCACCCTGTGTAGACATCTGCAGACACCTAGATGAATGCCTAACCTTCAGGAGGAGATCCTGCGGAGGAGGGCTCCCATCGCTTTTCAGCTCTTGCATGTCTTGTTATTCTTTTTGATCTGACTTGTAGCTGACCTTTTTACTTCTCCCTCAAACCACTGTGGCACATACACCCACAGACTGGGTAAAAAGTAGCCTATTACCCTATCTTGCTGGAAGGAGGGGGGGCATATTTTTTGGGGGGGGGAACTGCACCAGAAGAAAACTGAAAATGTTGTTGACAGCTGAGCTTTCTGTGGCCAAATAGCAGCAGTGACGGCTCCTGGGCTGACAGAGTGTTGAGAGCATCATCAGCTTGTGGTTTTTTGTCAAGTGTGGATATTTTTGCAGTTTTGCTTATACAGCATTTATAGTTCACAAATTCCAGTAATTTTGTCAAATATTGCAATCTTATGTGCTAAGATACAAATGATGTTTTTTGTATTGTTAAAAGCCATAAAATTAGTATAGATTTGATAGAATGGAAATTATTGCATATATTTCAGTTTCCTCCAAATCTTTTTTCCCTGGGGGAAAAGCAGGGGGGAAGATTGTTCCCGCATCTTCAAACTTTCCAGAAATTTTAGATCTCTGGTCACAATTCAGATTTGCAGTGAAGACATCATAAAACAGCAATCAGATCAAAAAGAGAGAGAACGTTCAGCTCAGACAGTGCCACGGTGCGCCTTGGCTTGCCTGAATGCAGTTGGTCAGTTGCTTAACAGCTGCAGAAGACTCTTACTTGCATGACTGTAAGTTGACTGCAGCTGGGCTTAGGCTTCTAGATTTGACTTGCTCCACTGGCACATCTGTAATGCATACCCTGAAAATCACGAAGCCATTGCTTGGTGCCAAGCACTGTGTTAATCTTACAGCAGACTGTTCAGGCAGGGTGGAGGGAGGCTTAGTTGACCTTGGAGGACCGTTCTGTGCTAGTAGAGATCTTCTCAGCTGGGTGCCATCAATGAATGCATCAGTGGTGAGCCCAGGCAAAGAGCTGCAGGCCCCACCTCTCCCGTGCTCTAGCAGGAGGAGGAGGCACATTTATCCAACTCAGCCTTGGTTTGGGGAGATCTTTTAGAGCCTTCTCAGCAGTATTAAGCTGCTAGCCAGTGTAGAGAACCGAGGCTGTCGTGTGGGTGCTGTGACACTGTGCTCCATGTGCTCATGACCTTGAGAACTGTGGTTAGCAGGCAGTATTAGTGAGGTGTGCCTTTTCAGGATTGCTAATGGCTTGGGCATGATGCTTGAGGGGTCTTTTATGGCAGGCCTGATAAATAGTGGACAGTCGTCTGACCTGTCCAACTTCTGCAGCTCTTAGTCTATTTGCTCACTCTGGGGCATGTTGTTCTGGTGCTGGGCTCTTCTCAGGTGGTTGCCAGGGAACGGAGCCTTGTCCTCAACAAGGGGGGTGTGGGGGGGGGAAGGGCAAAGTTCTTGCATCCCTGTTAAGCTCTCCCAAGGGGCCAAATCCAGCCTTCTAACCCCATGATTGACACCCCTGCTATAGAATTTGGGCTCCCTTGATGCCACGTGACTCAACAGCTCTACGTGACATAGTTGAGCAACTGAAATGCTGGTCCCAATCTGGAATTGATCAGCATCCACCCAAGTGCAGCATAGGACAGGTGCTCGCTCCTGTGTCCTGCCTTTGTGTGCGGGAGGGGGAGCCTGCAGTTGGACTTCAGCTGGCAGATCCTGCCAAGCAAACAGCTTCCTTCCCCAGAGATTGAAGAATTGGAATAACTTTCAAACCATGAAAAATTGGCACAGCTGTCTTTTTAAAAAATCTCTTTTAGGTTGGGGGAACCAGTGATGTGGAGGTGAATGAGAAGAAAGACAGAGTTACGGATGCTCTCAATGCCACCCGTGCTGCCGTGGAGGAAGGCATCGTTCTTGGGGGTGGCTGCGCTCTGCTGCGTTGCATACCAGCACTCGACAGCTTGACTCCAGCCAATGAGGATCAGAAAACCGGTAAAGAGTTGTGAAATTAGTTCAGCTACCCTCTAGAGCAGAGGTGTCCAACTCTGGCGCTTCAGATGTTCATGGACTACAATTCCCATCAGCGCCAGAGTTGGATACCCCTGCTCTAGAGTGTACTGCTCCCCAGTATGGCATACTAGGCCAAGAACGGCTGATCAGATTTGTTGTTGCATCTGCTTAGGTCCTCTGTGGGTTTAATTTCAGAACCTTTTTTTAACCTTAATATGCATTTTACCAACATCAAACTGCATGTATGTCGGTTGAAGTAAAGTGTGTTGTTTTGTTCTTTAGGCATAGATATTATCAAGAGAACACTAAAAATCCCAGCAATGACGATTGCGAAGAACGCAGGAGTCGAAGGATCCCTGATAGTTGAGAAGATCATGCAAAGCCCACCCGATGTCGGCTATGACGCAATGCTGGGTGACTTCGTAAATATGGTAGAGAAAGGCATCATTGACCCAACGAAGGTAACACTTGCATTCCTTCAGAGTCCGTGCTTATGTGACTTTATATGTTTTTCTGTTACTGTGTTATCACTGGGTGTCCTTGACTCTCTTTTCAGGTTGTAAGAACCGCTTTGATGGATGCTGCGGGCGTTGCCTCCCTCCTGTCTACAGCTGAAGCTGTGGTGACGGAAATCCCCAAAGAAGAGAAGGAAGCTGCCATGGGAGGCATGGGGGCAGGCATGGGAGGGGGCATGTTCTAATCCTGGGGGGTACCTCAGTGTGCCTCAGGGACTAGTCTCAATGGTGACTTGACAGTTTGAACTTCAGGCCTTTGTGAGGGGCAGGGCAAAGAGTCACTGCAGAAGGAACGGCGTTCACAGAGTCATTGTAACATTAGTTACTGGATTTCAGTTGACACGTGAATAATCATTTACGGTCATTGTCCATGCTTACAAATAATTTATTTTGTACTTTGAATAAAAAGACATTTGTACATTCCTGACACTGGGCGCAAGATCCGTGTGCCGATGTGCTCTAACCTTAAATCAGTAGAAGTACTTACAGAGTTCTGTTTAAATCAGAATTTATTGGTGCTTGCCATGAAATCTGGAAGCCATTGTGTGCAGAACTGAATTGAAAAAATGTGTACAAAGTAGACAAATATACAATTATGTGACAACTTTGTGTAATAAAAGATTATTCAAAAACTATGAGATGGTATTAAGTTATTCACAAAATATGGATTAATCCTTTTTACCAGCGAGCAGAGAGATAATACTTCTTGAAGTCGGCTCTTCTTGAAAGGCAATGACCGTTAATCTTGCTGAGGATGAGTGGAGCCTTTTAGAAGGGCTCTCCTGTGCCCTTCACTTGTTCAAGTCGGGAAGAGCTCCCTTACAGCAGGGTGCCCCCATTGCGCCTAGTACCATTTAACAACAGAATCCCATAAAGAGTCTGGATTGTTCTAGCTACTGAGTACAGAGTCCTACAATAGTGAATTATTTGGTATGGCTGGCCCAGTCTCCTCCAGCGTGATTGGGGAAGAATGTTATTCCTTCATATAATATTTGTCAACCTGGGAGGACCCAACCTCAAGCACGCAGTCAGAATGGGCAAAGGTTTTTCAGCTTGGGAGAAAGGAAAAGATTTGGCTTCAAAGAGATGGCGCACAAGCTGCCGCTGGAGAAAGTGCTGGCCGGCCTTGGGGCCGCTTAGCTGCTAGACCAAATCAAAGGGGGTATGCGGTGCCAGAGTGATGTACATTGACGCTCCCTCTCTGCAGCCATCCTTGCAGGGAGGAAACGCAAAGAGGAACGTCTAAGAAACCGGACCGAAAAAATATACAAGACGCACATATGCTGCTATAGTGGCTGCAATGTATTATACACTCATATTTCTCAACATACATAAATGCAATATACACAGTGCTTATTAATATTTCTATTCTCAATAGACTCCCTCGGAAGGAGCGTTGTAATCACTCCTTACGTGCTAAACACAATTTGCACCCAGCTCAGTCCAACGTATCATGAAAAATGAACAATCTTGCTCTTCATATGTCCATTACTCCAAATTAATGGTATTCCCTCCTCCTTTATATTTTGCAAGGTTCTTATCCCTGGAGCTAAGTGCAAATTCCTGGTTTAGCACATAAGGAGTGATTACAACGCTCCTTCCGAGGGAGTCTATTGAGAATAGAAATATTAATAAGCATTGTGTATATTGCATTTTATGTATGTTGAGAAATATGAGTGTATAATACATTGCAGCCACTATAGCAGCATACGTGAGTCTTGTATATTTTTTCAGTCCGGTTTCTTAGACGTTCCTCAAGACGCACGTTTTCATTCATAAATTTAGGAAACGCAAAGACCCAGCTGGGTGTTCAGATGCTGGCCCAGGGTGGTTGCCAATCCAGTTCCAGATTTTGTTTGAGCATCACCCCTGTTTAGAGCTCATAAACATGCAATGAAATGTGTTCCTGGCTTTGGGACCAAGTCCCCTCCAATCGAAGGCTGAGGTCAGTTTGAATTGTTGGATGTGTGACTCTGTAGAGCCTGCTATGGCTGCAGTCCTTGTCTAAAAAGCTGCTTTTTAAAACTTAAGCATTGCCTAATGGCTTAAACATCTGTTTCAAGGAGAAGCATTTTCACCAGGCTGGGGCTGAGGAGTGTGTGATATGCAGTGGTGTGAGGGAGGAGTCAAAGGCTTAGGGGCTCATAGGAATGAAGACATCACATTTGAGAACAATTGAAATATTTTAACAAGGCTGTACCATGAATTTTATTGCTCAGGCACTGTACTACAAAAGGTCAACCCCATTCACCTTGCTGGAACGTGCAACTGTCTTTAAAACTTGCTTATAACCTTGCTCAGAGCTAACACTGTCATGTCCATGAGATTCTCTCATTAACTTGAATTCATGATTGTGCGCATAGAACTCCACCAGCTGTCAGTCATTTATGGAGGTCCTGCACAAGACCCAGTAACATTCTCAATTATGCTATCATTTAAAAACAATCCTTTGCACAGCTACTAGAGCTTACTGCCACTATGCACAAGTCAGGAAACATGCTTGTCTAGCAAAACTGCTTTTGGTTTGTGAATAGTAAAAATAAATAAGTTAGAAAGACTAATAACTTAAAACTTGATGGTAATAGTAAATAAAACACTGCAAAAATAAGGCAGAAATACTGCCTGTGCTGGATCCGTTTATACAAACTGGCAAGATGCAGAAGGCAATTTTGGTGTAGAGTGTAGCTGCCCTTCAGTCATACTTACCAGCACCTTAAATTGCACTTGATTGAGGCTTCTATATTATGTACATACGCACTTCCCTGTGCTGCTTGTGTACAGCAGTCCACTGTACAAAATTGGCAAATGCCCATGTGATTTGAGGCACACATGAAAATAAATTTCATGTATAAACAAGATGTACAAATAACTTGAAGGACTATTTTCCCTCTTATGTGTGATGCACTTCGTGAAACATCAGCTCCCGAGGTATGGTGGTTTCTGGACCGTACAACTTGGATGCTCTTCTTTCGAATGCAGCAACCATCTGCTTGACAACTTCATCAAAGAACAGGGTAGCCAGTTGGGAGTGCAGAAGAGAGCGAAACTCAAACGAAACCTGTTGAGGAAAATCAGTGGGAAAATTACTCCCTGCAAAGCAAGCGAGGAGTGCAGCTGTCTACTACTGGGCACCCCTCGCCAGCCTTTCAGTGCGGCTGGGGCCACATCGCCTAGCCCGGAGGCCTCCTGCCAGGAAACTGAAGACGGCAAAGGCACCATGCGGGCTTGTATCAGGGACCGTCCCCACGTGAAGTACAAACATACTGGAAATGGGCCTGTGACTTGTACATCTTGCCTGAGGCGCAAGCCCCCTCTTTCCTGGACTGCGTTTTAGGTCTCCCCAAAGGAAATGACCCCACAATTATGATCAGCTTGCCCCATAACAAGTAAGCAGGCAAGTGATGGCAAAAGGATCCTGAGAAAGGGCCCCGGCTTCTCCCAAGATGAGACGGAAATTAGCAACAAGCATAAGGATTAGGACATTTATTTTGATTTATTTTGACTCCCTCCCTCTGCTAGGGAGAAAACATTGATGGAAGAGCCAGAGGAGGCCTACTAGGACAGAAGGGGAAACAGAGAAGGATGCTCATACAGTTCTGCTAAGTGCGTGATTGCACAGCCTCCCAGCCTATGGGCCTGTCTGCTATGCCTTAAATTGAGTCCAAGGCCCAGTTTTTCTGTCAATACCTGTGAGTATCCCTCCCATTCCAACGGATATCTAATATGCGATATAAGGCAAGTATGATCCTGCTTCTGCAGCACCCTATCCAGGCGTAGCTCCGCGTCGAGCCAAGGTGGCTGAACGCCAAAGGCCTCTGCATGCCGAAGGCAAGCAAATCCCAACTTCCAATAAAATAGTAAAAATTTAGTGATGACTACCGTACATACTCGCGTATAAGTTGAATTTTTCAGCACATATTTTGTGCTGAAAAAGTCCCCCTCAACTTATACGCGAGTGAGGTGTATTTTAAAAAATATTTTAGGGTTTTTACTTTGTCGGCCGCCAGGGGGCGCAGTTTTTGGACTAGTGGCACCAACATTTCAGGGATTTTTCAAGAGACTCTCTTGATACCACCCAAGTTTGGTAAAGTTTGGTTCAGGGAGTCCATAACTTTGGACCCCCTGACCCAAATTTTACCAAACTTGGTGCCCCCATCCCCATTGTTTCCAACAGGAGCTAATAGTAGATGGGGCTACATTTTGAGGGTCTATAACTTTGGACCCCTTGAACCAAACTTCGGCAAACCTGGATGGTATCATCAAAATAATCTCTTGCTGATACCAGCCAGGTTTGGTGATGTTTGGTTTAGGGCAGGGGTCCTCAAACTGTTTAAACGGGGTCAATTTGTTACTGCCAGGAAAATATTTTCCTGAGCCTATCGCTGAACTACACTGGCTAAGGATCAGAGCAAAGAGACCAGTGTTGTCCAAAAGTCTCCATAAGGCCTGGAAAGAACGTGTATATATGAATGCGCTGATGTTTCACGTGGTTTCCTTCTTGCCTTTGTCCCTTTTAAGATGTAATGTAAGCCCCCCCGTGTTGGATTTATTATTTGCCAAATGTTTAGGATTATACTTTAGCTAGGTTCTCCAGTTGATTTAAGGTTTTGTTACTGTTAATTTAGGATACTCTTGCTTATATGTATATGTGTTTGTACTGTATTGGAGGTTCTTTAAGATCTCCTCTAATGTTTAAGTTTAGAAATGTTATTTTAGATATCTGTATCTGTTGGAAAAAGCAGCAGCTTGTAACAGCTGATATTAAAGGCCAAGGAAGCTAGCCTTGGAATTCCGTTTCAGGCAAAAACAAAGACCTCTCTTTGGATTTTACAAATTCGAAACCTGATTGATCGGCACCCCTAGATATCCTGCAGCCGCCGAAGAATGTGCCAAGATCACCATTGGGCCATTTGAACCTTTCTTTGTTATGGGACTGAGGCGCTGGAGCCTCAGGACATAACTCATGAAGTAGTTTCCATCTGATACCCTGTAGATACCTAAAAGCCTTAACAGTTCCTCACCCAGGCTTTTACTTAATGGACACTCTTTCAACCCTTCATGCCATCGAAAAATCTCGTGGGAAGACGCCTGACATCGAGATCTCATGGTTCCATTCACAAAGTTGTAATTGTACCTCTCTTTTATGTGTTGATGTTTCTTTATTGTTGTACGGTAAGGGACCTGCCCCTTTGTGTGCATAAAAGTTCTTGCGCTTGGCTATGAGAGCGCCAACCCCTGCCTGAGCTGTAGCCACCACTTCTGAATAAAATACTTTGCTTTTGAAGAACACCGGCTTCCTGCGCCTCACTACGCTGCCTGAGCTGAAATCACTTAATGTTACCCTAGAAGCAGTGGTAACAAGTTCACTGTCCCTCAGACCGTTGGGAAGGCCGGACTATAGTTTTTAAAAAAACCTATGAATAAATTCCTATGCACACTGCACATATCTTATTTTGAAGTAAAAAAACCAAAACGGGAACAAATACAATATTTAAAATAAAGAACAAGTAAAAATGTTTCTATACATGTTTCAATGCATTTTTTGCATAGGATCAGGCTGTATTCTTTTCTAAGTGATTTTCTAAGTAAGATCACATAATTTTCTAAGTAAGATCACATAATTTTCTAAGTAATTTTCTAAGTAATCTTCTAAGTAAGATCACATAATTTTTCTAAGTAAGATCACATAATAGTGGCAAGATCCCTGAGCTGCCTCAGGTAAGGGATCCCTGCCAAACAACTTTCCATCAACAAACACTACAACCTTTCCTGTGAATAAGATTATTTCTTTAAAAATGAATTTTATGAATTCTCAGTAAAAACACATATAATAGTATACAAAGACAACCCCCACCCCCCAGTCCTGCTTACTCTCTAAATACATTGGGGGGGGGGGGGAATCCCAGAAAAGGTATCATGAGTATTATGGTATCTGTGGGGACCCCCTGCCCTAGGCAAAGCCCTTCTGATTTGCAGGGTCTTACTTTGAAAGCACAAGCCATTCCAGTCCCAGAACACTGACACTAACGCCACAGTCTCTTGTTTCCCTTCGGGGGCTGGCATGGCAGACCCCCAGCAGTTGAGCTGGCTGGTCCCAGAGGCCACCATTCCACACTGGGGGCTGTCATGCCAGGCAAAAAACAGGCTTCTCCAAATTTGTTCTGCATTTTCTTTTGTGTGCTGTAATGTCTTCGATGAAGCCCATTCAAGTCTACTGGCATTCCTGGGTTCCATTGCATCCAATGGGCCTTCAGGCATCTCTCCCTTTGTTCCCAATGGGAATCTCTGTTGTTTGTTTTAACACATCTTTCCTCCTCTGCGCCAGCTCGCACTCCACCCTTTGCTGCCGCGGTGTGAGCTTTCAAGGGCTTCCTCGAAAGCAAGCGCAGGTAATGCAGGTGTGCCTTGGAGTAACCTCGGTGCATGCAAATCTTTGTGAGGGATCCTTCAACCACAAGCCCCTACCAGGAGGCGCAGGAGGTCTCTGTCCCTGGGGGGCTGCACTGCCCGGCACGCAGGCGGCAGCCGCCTGCAACCAGGTGCCTTGAAGGCATGCAGGCGGGTAGACTCTTTACCAGGGCGCATCCTTCGCCAATCAGAAGTTGCAGTCGCGGACTATTTCGACCCTGCTCACCGCTGTCGTGTGCCGCTTCCCAGCCTCCCAGTCAGCCCCATCTGGTTCCAAAGCAGTGAGGAAGGTTCTTCCTGCCACCGCCTTCTTCCCTGCCTCGCTTCGCTCGGCTTCTGGACTGCTCTCTCTGCAACCCCTTGTACGAAGCGGTCCAAGCCATAAAGCAGCAGTCCCAGCTCGAAAGTAAGCGAGTACGGGGAGAGGCCTCGGGTGGCAGGAACCTTTCCTTCCCCGCCTGGGTACTCGGGCAAGCTGCAGACAAGGAGACCGAATGACCGACGTGATGACCGAGGGCTGGGGAGGGCGCACGCATTTCCATGGTGAGCAGAGCCAGTCAGCCACGGGCTGCAGCCGTAGCTGGCGAGGGTCGCCTGGTGGGTGTACCCGCCTGCCGCCTTCAAGATGCCTGGTTGCAGGAGTTGCTGTGCCAGGGGACTGCCTCCTGCGTGCCAGGCATTGCAGCCCCCCAGGAACAGAGACCTCTCGCCTCCCGTGGGGCTTGTGGTTGAGAAGATCCTTGCAAAGATTTGCATGCACCGAGGTCTCCAAGGCTGCAAGTGCACGTGCACTTGCTCGAGAGGAAGCCCCTGAAAGGAAGGTGGATGCACGTGGCAAAAACACCAGGCGGGTCGGATAAATGTTTTCGGAGGGCTGCATTTGGCCCCTGGGCCATAGTTTGAGGACCCCTGGTTTAGGGGGTCCAAAGTTATGGATCCCCAAAGTGGGTGCTAGATGGGGCTAGCCTTTTGAGGGTCCATAACTTTGGACCCCCTGAACCAAACTTCACCAAACCTGGGTGGTATCATCAGGAGGGTCTCCTAAATATACTCTGAAATGTTGGTGTTGCTAACATAAACATTCCTCCCCTGACCAAAAATCCAGTTTTGAAGGATTTTAACTCTTGTGTCTTAGCTTGGTTGTCGATTGAGCTAAGGTTTTTGTACTTTTAAAGTTATTGTTGAGACCATATTGTTTTTGTTGACCCTCTTTTCCACTTACACAGGTAGTTTACTGTTTTTCTTTGAAATAAATATTCAAAAACATTTAACCTACTGATGCCTCAATTACTGTAATTTTATTGGTATCTATTTTTATTTTTGAAATTTACCAGTAGCTGCTGCATTTCCCACCCTCGACTTATATGTGAGTCAATAAGTTTTCCCAGTTTTTTTGTGGTAAAATTAGGTGCCTCAACTTATATGCAACTTATATGCAACCTCAACTTATACACGAGTATATACGGTAACTTTAGCTGCACTGGGGTTTTGAGCATTTAATCACCACATTGAAGCTCAAATTACAGTAATTCAATGTAATGTGCTAAAAATCTGAGGAATAGCAAGTCCAAAGCTTGAGGAAAGGAGTCCCTCATTTTTGCTCACAGCCCCCAGGGCTGGCTGAGGCGATCCATTGTCAGCTCATTGGTGTTTCACAATAGGGGTCAGAGAACAGCCCTCCAACAGGTTGGTTCCACCGCCAGAGTGCAGCTCCTAGGAGGACACCTGTAAGGGTGGCTTGATGATGTGTGGCTTCCTTGGTTCAGCCAGCCTGGCCTTGGAACATTCCACGATCTGGGCTGTATGCCCAGGATAGCTGCTGGAGTTAACCTTGCTGTCTACGCTCATCATATATGTTTGAAGTTTGCCGTTTTTCTATCGTGTAAAGGTTTCAATGGTGTTGATTCTCAGCACAGCCGCTTGGCCTTGAGTAGATTCCAGAGCTCGGGCGATGGGCCAGAATCGGCTGCGATTTCTCTGGCAGAGGCCTTATCATCTCACGGAGAGAGATGAGCATGCCAGCTCCCCATAAGAATGGGACGGGAGAAAGCGGGAGGGGAAGGGACGGAGAAAGCTATAACCCTGTGGGTCATGGCGGAAGACTTCATTCCCAAGCAATGCCGTGTAATGCGTGAGCTTTCTAAGATGTCTTGGAATAAAACGGTCTTCTTCAACCAACAAAAGCCTTCATTTCTGCTCTCATGGGAATTCCTTACATTGTGGCAGGAATCCTAATCCTCATTTACTTCTATAACCCTAGTGGACCTTCTGGGTGTTCCGCATGCAGAGGTTGGAATATTCCTGAAAATGAGGAAGGCTCGGTAGCCCCCCATACAGGGTTCCGAGCCTTCTTCCTTCCATGACTTGGAGAAACCAGTGGGGGAACGGGTCTCGCTGGTAACTCTCTCCCGCCCTCGCCTCGACACGAAGTCTTCCCTTTACTTCGCTGGGATGAGGGACGCTGGAAGCCATCATCGCGCGCGGAGTGGCATGAGACGCTTGGGGCGCTTGCTCTATGGATCGTGGGCGCTCTGTGGAGCCGGATCTCTACTCCGCTGCGGTGTGGATTACAAAAACCTCAGATGGCACCCTGTCTCGGAGGATATGGTCCTGACCACTGTTCATGCAGCAACGCAGGAATCAATAGAACGCATTCCTGGACTCAGATTTCGGCGGATGCTCCTAAGAATCCCCCCTAGTGGCATAGCACCGGAGCCCGCCCTAAAACTGCAGTTAACCACCAATTGGTCCTTTGTCGAGATCGGGTTCGATGATTGGGAAGGGGGCTCCTTGCCGACACTCCAATCTGGCCCATCTAGATCCCGGACGTAGGGGTAGCTGATGCAAGCAGAGAGGCGCTACAATAAGCTGGGCCGCCGGTGGACTGGAGGTGCTACTCCGCCAGGAGGAGAATCCGAGGAAAGTCTGCCTTCCCCATCCGGATTTGTTTCCCCTCCGGCCCAAAGAAAAATTGGGACGCAGGAAGTGGCCCGACTGGGCAGATGCCCAAGAAGCGTGGGCCCGTGGAATCGCCCAGCTATGGGAGGAGGAACGAGAACAGCTGCAAAAGGGGAGCTTGAAAACCTGCAAAAAGCATCCGGGAACAACAGCGCGAAAGACGGGCCCCAACTTGGAATTGGACCGAAGCCAAAGACGCTGGTACAACGGCAATATATGCAAGATTTATCGATCCACAATAAGGTCCTAGAGCACTCTAGGGATGGACCTGGAACACTTCAACGCTAAGGTATTAAGGCCATCCGGACGCAAGGTGAACTGGACTGCAGCTATTCAACGGGATCTAACTTCTGACAAACTGGAGCGGGAGAAGGTGAAGCTTTGCACGCTGCATCAAGATGCCTTTGGATCTCGCAAAGAGAGGGAGTTAGCTGCCTTAGAACAGGAGCTGAAGAAGCAGCGGGACAGGATGACTCGAAGTTGGAGCGCTTACACCGCTACCTCGAGCTCCCGACACCATTGCCTCATCCCTATCAGGACGAATAGCCTTAACTGGGTCCTGCTACTCAAGGGCCCTGCCAGCCTTCCAAGGTCCTGCTACTCAACGGGAACCAGCGGCACCAGGCCCCGTGCCTCCCCCGATTCCTGCTCCTCCTGCTCCACCGCCCCAACCTGTGCAACCGCAGCCCCAGCGGTGTAAGGAATTCCATAGAAGCAGAAATAAAAGGCTTTTTGGATGTAAAAGTCCGTTTATTAAGACATCTTAGAAAGCAAAGAGCTCCAACCTTTTCTTGGTTTTGCTAATTTCTATCGTGACTTTATACCCCAATTCGCTGAACTGACTCTCCCTCTCACAGACCTCTTACGCACTAAGGGTAAAGATCCACTGTCCGCCAAGCCCGGGGCCCCCCTTTCCTGGTCCGGATTTGTTTCCCCTCCCGTCCAAAGAAAATTGGGACGAGGAAGTGGCCCGACTGCGACATGCCCAAGAAGCGTGGGCCCGTGAACGCCAGCTATGGGAGGAGGAACGAGAACATCTTAGCCAGCCGAGCGGGCATCGTGGCAAGCTTCAAGAACCTGCTTGCGGAGGGGGGGAGGCACGTACCAACATTCCCCCCTCCGCCAAACTCCATTCTCCAAACGCAATTGGGAGTCACCTTCTTCCGCTGGAGGCAGGAAAGGAGAGACGAGACTGGGAATGGGGGGTGAAGGAGGAGTGGACGTTTGAGATCGGGTGACAGCCAGCCCCAACTGGGAGGGGGGGGGAGAGAATGCGTGGAATGTCTCGGCAGCTCCACCCTCCCCGGGTAGGGCGCCAGGAGCTGGGCCAGCCAGTTTATTGGTCTTTCCGGGGAAAAAATGGACTGTAAAAGAGAAACGAGAAAAGAAATCGGCCCAACGGGTTGTTTTAAGTGGACATCTTGAGGGGGGGTGGGAAAGAGCTGCCAGGTTCTTGTGGATCCCACTCAAACCTGAAAGGGGTGTTTAGCCCCCTCCAGCCAGTGGCTTCTGAAGTGGAGAGTGCTACTTTAATGGGTCGCAGTCTCTTTTGTATCCCCTACAGTCCAGTTGAGTTCAGCACCAGAGAATTTCTTAGACAAATAAGCACACCGAACAAACCTACCATCTTTTTTTTTTTGCAACAGGGCTGCGCCAAGTGCTTTGTCCGAGGCATCTACGTGAACCACAAACGGGAGATCTGGGTCAGGGTGTTTTAGGATAGGTTCGGTGGTAAACGCAGACTTTAAGAGTTGAAAGGCTGTTTGACAATTCTCAGACCAGGATGTTGGGGCCTGGCTATGGACAGTGGATCTTTACCCTTAGTGCTGGCAGAGGTCTGTGAGAGGGAGAGTCAGTTCAGCTTAATTGGGGTATAAAGTCACGAGTAGAAATTAGCAAAACCAAGAAAAGATTGGAGCTCTTTTATGTTGGTGGGGTAGGCCATTGGAGGACTGGGCGCCAATCTTTTAGCAGGATCCATTTTCAAGCCTCCTCGGGCGAGATCCGGTAACCCAAATAGTCAATGGAGGTCTGGTGAAAACAGCATTTGGAGAGTTTGGCAAAGAGAGAATTCGTCGAGCAAGCGCTTCAATACCTCTCGAACTAACAAGGTTTCATGCTCTTCTAAGGTTTGTGGAGTAAATCCAAATGTCAATCTAAGCATACCACAACTCCCTTTGTACAATAAATCATGGAGAACTTCGATAAGGGCCATAAAAGCCCCGGGGGCCCCACTTTAACCCGAATGGCATTATCAAGTATTCAAACTGTCCAAACTTTGTGTTAAACGTAGTCAAGTGTTCATAGCCTTCAGCAATTCTGACCCTGTAGTAAGCTTCTAAGTCCAATTTAGTAAAAATGCCTTTGCCGAGTGCATCTAAAAGGTCCCTTTGATCAAAGGCAAAGGATATTTATTGGACACAGAGAGACCGCGATTGAGACCTCGATAATCTGTGCAAAGCCGTGAAGACTCCATCTTTTTTTTTTTGCATAAACAAAACGGGAGCAGCGTGTGTGTGTTTGGTAGCTCGGCCAGATGGAACTCCGCTGAAATGAGGTTCTTATCCAAGAAGGCACGGAGTTCCTTCTCCTCATTGGGACTCATGCGGTAGATTCTACCTTTGGGCAGTTGCGCCCCTGGTTGTATAACGATTTTGCAGTCAGTGTCTCTGTGGGGTGGCAACTGATCGGGACATTCCTGGGTTCTGAAAAACTCTGGCTAGATCCTGATATGAAGGTGGGATGTCAATAGAATCGGGAGCAATCACTGAGGAAGCCAGAGAGGGGTGTGTGTCAGGAGACGTTGGGTTTTCTTCCCAATTCATGTGTTCACCACAGGGAGGGTCAGTGAATTCTAGGATCCTTTCTTTCCAAAATGAATTTTGGTTCATGTAGTAATAACCATGGCATGCCCAAAACTATGGAGTGCTTGGCCATTACCGGCTTCAAAATAAAACTAATTTTCCTCCCCAATGGTCGGGCACAACGGAGGAGAACCGGCTGTGTTTTGAATCCGGGCCGGTCCTTCGCTCCCGAGGGGCTGGGCCGCCCATTTGGGTGAATGGTATGGGCTTAGCCAGGGGAATTTGGTCCAGACCTAGCTCCTCTGCCACCTGGGGCCGCGATTAAACAGTGGGAGCAGCCAGAATCTACAAGGGCCCCAGGCTATAATGCGAAAGTGTGTTTAGCGGGGTTGGCCAGAAACGCTTGGACAGTAATAATAATGGGAGCTCTGCCTTCACTCACCGCTGGCCAGGAGAGTCGGGCCCATGTCCATGGGGGCTGAAGAAAGGCAAAACGCTGCTTCCCCCTCCTCTGGGTCGCCTTCGATGACCGCTCTAGACGAGCCCGCCGGAGGCCCTGATCTGCGTGGGCGGCTTGGCAGATGGAGCGCCAGAGGCTGGAGCGGTTGGTTTTTGCTTCTTAGGACAGTTGGCGGTTAGATGACCTGGCCTCCCGCGAGTAAAGACACAAATCCCAGTCGGCGCACGGGCGCTCAGAGGTGGTTTCGGGTAGGGGCGTCTGGGCTTGACTTGGTGGGCGCAGTGGTGGGTTTTAAGCGTGGGCTGGCCCCTCCGGCACGTTTATCTCCAAACGAGACGCCTCTACCTGGGGACCCCAACTGGATCCAATCCGCAATAGTACGAGGAACTCCGGATTAAAAACACCGCTTCACGCAGCTTCGTCATCTACAGCATCCGATAGGTATTCGCATTTCATCCGCTCAGGCCACTCAGGAGGAAGCCCATAGCCAGCCGCATCTAAATTCACGTGGCAAATTCTGCAAACGGGCGGTTGCCTTGCTGGATAGTTTTGATGGTGCGGATAGCTTCATTCGCTCCTGGATCTTTAAAGCGCGCTAAGGCTTGGAGGAATGCGGGCACTGCAGGCGCAGAGTCTTCATCTTGCAAATCCAAAAGAGTCACGAACTAATCGGGTTGCTGCTCCATCCAGGACTGAGCCGAAGTCCCAGATTTTTTTCGCTCAGAGCTGTATAAATCATCATAGTCTTCCAAGTGGGCATCGAGTTGCAAAATGAAGTAGGGAAGCTTGGAAGCCGGTCCCATCGAAACGTGGCTGGCATCGGGGGCCGAGAAGTAGCCCCGCTCCATTTGCTCTTGGCGCCTGCTGGGGCAGTGGCTGCGCGGGTTGAGCAGGCTGGGCAGGCAGCTGTTGCACGGGGGGTGCCGGAATCGGGGGCCATGTACGCTTCGGCTGGCTTTGGGGTGGCAGGACTCCAGGCACGCGGCCCCTCCTGGCGCCAGCGCGATCAGCAACAGCATAGACTCCAACTTGGGGCTTCCTGGTCTGCTGTCCCCTTAGCTCCCCTCTCCAACGCAGCCAGCTCCCTCTCCTTGGCGTGGTCAATGCATCCTGGCGCGCATGCAGAGCAGCTTTTTTCTCGCTCCAATTTAGCCAGTTCGGGTCTCCGCTTAAGAGCTTCAGTGAGCTTTGCGCAAGCAGGGCCTGAACGCCGCTGCTGCCGCTGTAAATCCAGTCTGGAGTGTTCCAGGACTTTACCAAGGACTGACAGGATTTTGAGCATATTGTCGCTGGAGTGCATCTTTGGCACGGTCCAACTCGAAGCTGGACTTTGCGTTGCCGCTCCCGGTCCCTCTGCAGGTTTCGCTCTTGCTGCAACTGTGCCCGCTCCTCCTCCCATATAGCTGACGCTCCCGGGTCCATGCTTCTTGGGCATCTCGCAGTCGCCTAATTTCCTCATCCTAGGTCTCCTTCGATGGGAGAGGGAAATGTGATCCGGGAGTGCAGGCTTTCTTCGGACTCTGGAAGCGAGACATCGGAGACACCGTGAGCCACCGGTGGCTCCCCGGGGCACCTCCTGGTAGGTGCGGTCGCTGTCTGGATCAGGGGGGTCCGATTGGAAGATAGCACGGATACCCCTCCCAATCCCAGGTTTAGTCCCAGTATCCTTCGGACGGGCCCCAGTGCTGTGCCACGGTGGTTCTTTGGGAGCATCATTAAAATACGAAGTCCAGGAATCGTTCAATGGATTCCTGGGTTGCCGCATGAAAGGTGGTCAGGCCCGTCTCCTCCATGACAGGTTGCATCTGAGGTTTGTAATCCACACGGAAACGGGCAGAGATCCGATCCACAGGCGCTCGATCCATAGACAGCCTAAACGCCTTCCGCGGAAGTCCCCTATGGTCAGCCGCCACGCCCCTCGCTCCAACGGAGATGCAAAGGAAGACTCGCGGTTGATACGAGGATCGGGAAAGAGCCACCAGCGGTGGGCCCGCTTCTCCTGCCGGGTTCCTCCAGATCCAGAAGGGAAAGGTCGGAGCCCTCTTTGGGGGCTACCGCATCTTCCAGAGTAACATTCAACCTCCAAGCGTCAAGACACTCAGGAGGTCCTAATTGTACTAGGAATATATTGAATTGGCTCTCTGCTACAATGTAAGGAATTCCATAGAAGAAATAAAAGGCTTTTTTGATGTAAAAGTCCGCTTTTATTAAGACATCTTAGAAAGCTCCACGTACACGTAGTGGCAGGAATGACACTTCCCTACCAGAAGCTATTGGTACGGGTTATAACACCATTCAATTTGCATCCCTCCTGCTTCCCATGGGAACGGAGTCTTCATCTCCCCAAGAAGATAGAAGTCTCCTCACATGAAGCTGGCCCATCGCTCGGGCTGTGGAATGCACTCAAGGTTACTTCACCATCAACCATCTTGAATCCTCAAGCCGGTTCCAAGGGCCGTGGAGAGGTGATACTTACCAGGCCCCCCATCCCTGCCCGCTTCGATGGGACCGCCTTTAAACTGCCCCTTTACTTCATATCTTGCAACTCTCGATGCACATATGGGAGGGGAATATGATGACTTATATTTCGATCTGAACGCGGAAAAAAAATACGGGACATCGGGTCTGTCCTTGGACGGGCATGGCGGCTGGACTGGGTTTTGTGACCCTTTTTGAGCTTGCAGGCGGTGGATGATACTCGCGACAGTGGCTGCATTTCTTCAAGCTCCTAAGAGCTCCGCTTCCAAGATCCAGATCGCTTCGGAAAATGAAGCCATCCGTATCTATATAAAAATTCGGATTCAACAGGGCAACCGTTCTTTTGCTGAATTCTTGCTCGTCGCGGAGTTCCGTAAGCAGCTGGGCTGCCTCGACTGGATCCTCCGGAGTGCAATTGAACGCATGAAATGTGAATACTTCTCTGATGCCATCGACGTAAAACTTCGAGAGATGGTGTTTCTGATCCTCAGATCCCGCTGCACTATCGCTGAGTGGATCGGGACTTGGATCGCAAGTGAAGCTGCCTCTCGCTTGACTACGCCATTGGGGGGGCGACCGCTACCGAAACCCGCTTTACTCACGCACTCACCACTCCTTTACAACTCGCAAGCCAAGCCCAGCCGCCTTCTAACCGAAACCAATTCTCTGAACGCCACCGCACGCCTAAGCAGGGATTGTGCCTTTATTATGGGGGACTAGGCCATCTGGTTGCCAACTGCCCGAAAAAACAGAAGCTCCACCGCGACCTAATCTCTTGTATCAGCCTACCTCTGCTGCCACTCACGGAGATCCGCCCTCCTCCAACGGGTTCCCGCTCTTAAAGCGTTACAATGAGGGTGACACCGAGCAGAGGGGAGGTGGCAGTTCTGCCTCTCATCGGCGCTTCTATGGATGTGGATCCTACTCCCAGATGCGCGGGTGAGTGAAGGCAGCCCCATTACTATTCAAGCGACTTGGCTGGCCAACCCTGCTGGCATATACACGTATTTTAGCCTCGGCCCTCAGAGATTCTTGGTTGCTCCCATTGCTTAATGCTAATTCCCTAAGTGGCTGAAGAGCTCTCGGTTTAGGATCGAAGTTCCTCCTAGGCAAAGCCTATACCGCTCACACAAATGGACGCAGTAGCCCACTCAGAGCCGAGGGGCCCGCTCGATCCTGTCAAAACTCAACCTGTCCTCCTTCGCTGTTTCGGACCATTGGGAGAAGATTAGTCTATTCATACTTGCTCCGTGGCCAAACATTCCATTGTCCTGGGCAATGCCATGGTTATTAAGTTACATGAACCAAATATTATTTGGAAGGAACGGATTCTAGAATTCACTGATCCCCCCTGTGGAGAGCATATGAATTGGAGGGAGAACCCCCCATCCAATGAGATAAATCTCATTGTAAGGAATTCCATAGACGCAGAAATAAAAGGCTTTGGGAGTAAAAGTCCATTTATTAAGACATCTTAGAAAGCTCAAGTACACGCAGTGGCAGGAATTACTATACCTTCCCGCCTTGTAGCTACTGGTGGTTATATTACCAGTCACCCCATCCTCCCTTCCTGCTTCCTATGGGAACAGAGGCCCATATCTCCCGCTGCGAAAGATAAAGTGCCCCCCCAAATATGCATCTGGCCCATCGCCCGGGCTGTGGAATGCACTCAAGGTTACTTCACCATCAACACCATTGAATCCTTTACACTTGGTTTCTTCAGCGGTGCACACCCCAAGCGCTCTCAATTCCACAGACATTCCTCCAGCTTACCAGGACTTTTCAGAGTAAGCCCAAGCAACAGGGAATGTGGACTAATTACCCCCCCATAGAGGCCTTGACTGCAAAATCATACTACAGCCCGGGGCTCAGCTACCAAAGGGTAGTGTTCCAATCGCATGAGCCCTAACGAGGGAGGAAAGAACTCCGTGCCTTCTTAGATAAAAACCTCGCTCGCTGATTCATAATGACGGGCTACCAAACAGCTACGCACTTTCGGCTTCCCGTCCTGTTTGTGCTAGCGAAGGACGGGTCTCTTAAGACTTTGTACCGATTACCGCAGGGATTAAAATGTTGCTCCATGTCCATCAAATAATTCTCGCCCTTAATCAAGGACCTTTTAGATGAATACTAAGGGTAATGAATTTTACCGCCGGATCTGAGAGAAGCATACTACAGAGTCAGAATTGCATGGCTACGAGCATTTGACAGCATTTCAACACCAAATTTGGACAATATGATGAGGTTTTGTCTTGCGCCATTACAACGCTTTGCTCGATACAACTCCCTCTTCGCGAAAGTCCGTCTAAGTGCTGCTTTCTACTCAACCCTCCATAGACTATTTGGGGCTATGCATCCTCTCATCCTGGTTTAAAAATGGATCCTGTAAAGGTTGAAGTAGTCCAGCAATGGCTAGTTCTACCCAACCGGAAAGAGCTACGCAATCTTTCCTAGGGTTTGCTAATTTTTATCGTAACTTTATACCCTGGGTTTCAGTTGAATTCAACCTTCCACTCACAGACCTATTACGCATCAAAGGTAAAGACTCACAAGCTGCCAAGCTCAGGGCTCCCCTCCCTTTGGTCTCAAGAATGTCAAACAGCCTTCCAGCTTTTGAAATCGGGTTTTCACCACCGAGTCGGTCTTAAAGCACCCCGGACCTAGACCTTCCCTTCGTGGTTCACGTGGATGCTTCGGATATGGCGCATGGCGCAGTCCCATTGCAGAGAAATAAAAATGCGGTAGGCTTGTTCCGTGTGCTTATTTATCCAAAAAATTCTCCGGCGCAGAGCTCAACATCGACCGTAGAGGGATAAAGAGACTGCTGCCATCAAGGCAGCGCTTTCCACTCATGGCGTCACTGTTTGAGGGGGCTAAACACCCCTTCCAGGTTTGGTCGGATCACAAGAACTTAGCTTGCTCTCTCTACCCCCCTCAAAATGTGTTCGTAAAATAACCACGCTAGTCCGATTTCTTTTCCCTGCTGCTTTTCCTTCACATCACCCATTTTTTCTCCTGAAAAACTAACAAACTATTGATGCGCTGTCGCTACTTCCTAGGGGGGGGGGGGTGGAGTTGCCTTATTTAGACATCCCACAAGCACTAACCTCTCCCCCTCCCAACTGGGGTTGGCCGTCACTCGATCCCAGACATCCGCCTCTCCTCCAACGCCGCTTCCTAGTCTTGTCTCCCCCCCTTTCCAAGTGGGAGTCCCCCGAGGGAGGCGGGTCTTCATGAGCTGCTGGCGGAGGAAGGTGGACTCCTAACCATGCTTTAGTGTGAATGGTGTTTGGAAGCTGGGAAATTGTTGGTACGTGCTCCCCCCCTTCGCAAGCAGGTTCTCGAAGCCTGCCATGATGCCCGCTCAGCTGGACATTTTGGTTTTCTCAAGACGCTGCACTTAGCTCCGCTGGCCAATTCTGGTGGCTTTACATGCGCAGTTACATTACTGAGGCTTATATCAAGGGGTGCTCTGTTTGGAAAGCGGAGGCCAAATCCATCCCGGGAAAGTTTCTCCTGTATGGACTGTTAAAACCTCTCCCTGTCAGCCTCCCGCCCCTGGGAAGTCATCTCAATGGATTCTACCACGGATTCACCAAATGGAGAGCTAGGGAAACATAGTCTCCAGGGTGGTGGTGGACCCACTTTTCCAAATGCTCCATTTCATCCTCTGCACCTCCATTCCTCAAGCTCCCAACTACATGGTTGTTCATTCAATATATATAAATTGCCTACACTCCTCCCCCCTCAAGGCAGGTGTCCTCACCAAGGGCTCCCACCATTTCAAAATTTTGGAAGGTTTTCCTGGGTCTGTTAGGGGCTACCTTCAAGCGGTTGTCAGCCCCCTACCACGTTCAAAGCGACGGTGAGTCAGAAAGGTGAACTCTTGAATAGGCATTTACGCGAGCGTTACTCCAACTATCAGCCAAGACAACTGGTGCGATTTAATTCCGGCTTATGGAATATGCCTATAACAATGCCGCTCATAGTAGTACGCAAAAACCCCCTTTGAGATTGTAGGGTCTATCAGCCTCCTTCTGAATTGCTGGGTTCTAACTACTCAAGCGGAGGCGCTGTATCCCTCCAGGGAATTCCAGCAGTGGGATTCTCATCTCTGGCTGAGGGGTGGAAAACGGTTCTGGGACTGCTTTGCATATAAGCTAAAGATTCCCAAAAAGTTCCAGTATGGATAAACATCGGACTGACTTCCCCTTTTATGCAGGTTGGGGCTTGGGTTTACTTGTTCACTAAAAATCTCAGAGACGCAGTATAAATTTCTTCGTCCCTGGGCAAAAAATTCGTGGGACCTTTAGGAATTACAAAAGCGATTAATGATGTTACTCGCCCGGTTAGGATCTGCCTAATTCCTTAAGTAATATACATCCTGTCTCTTTCATTCCAGTTTACTCTAAGGAGGCTCCCGCCTCCTGGCTGCTCTTTGGTAATGCACTCCGGAGATAATTCCCTCCGACTATAATTGATGGCTACAAGCATTATGAAATTGACGCTTATCCTGGACTCTCGCTTTAACCAAGAACGCTTGGTACATTTGGCTTCCTGGGTGGGGTATTCCATTGGTTATAACTCAATGGGTGTATCTTGAGAAAATATTAACGCTCTCTCCCTTATTTCTGCTTTCCATCGTACCTTCCCACACAAACCAGGGGAGGAGAAGCGTTCTCTTTAGGGGAAGTAGGAGTGTAAAGGTTTCAATGGTGTTGATTCTCGGCACAGCTGGCTGCAGCCTGGCAGTGGATTCCTAGAGCTCGGGCGATGGGGCTAGAATCGGCTTACATTTCTCTGGTAGAGGCCTTATCTCACTTGAGAGATGAGGCATTGCCGTTCCCATGAGGAATGGGACGGGAGAAATGGAGGGGGCGACGGAGAAAGTGCTGTCTTGTGGGTCTATGGAAGATTCCCATCTTGCCACGCCATGTACGTGAGCTTTCTAAGATGTCTGAATAAACGGTCTTTCAACCAACAAAGCCTTTTATTTCTGCTCTATGGAATTCCTTACAGTTTTGGGAGGAGCCGTTTTGCCCGTAAAAGAGGCACCCTGATTCGGGGAAAGTCAGAATCTGCATTCCGTGTATTGCGACTCCTGAAGTTTATGAAATAACGAACTGTTCTAAGTTGCTTAATTTCGGGTCCTTCGAGGTTCTTTACAACACCTCTCTGTGTCCACATCACACTAAACATTACCAGTCCCTGTGGTTGTGCCAAACATCTGAATTTTGGCCAGAGAACAACAGGGGAACCCAAATCTGACTGGCTTTTGCAGTCTACCACCTACAGATCCCTACGCAACAAGGGAAAAGCACACGAAGCGAAATGATTTTGGAAATGTTTCCCTGTTGTTTTAACAGGCTGCTTCTTTCTTTTTCCAGCTTTGCTGCCAGGACATCAGGTCCAGCCGTGGAGACTTTTATGCACTGCAGGGTCACGGGTAATGCCTTTTGCAGAGTTGCATGAACTGTTTCTTCTGCACTGCTGAATTCATGCATTGTGCAGCAGACATGGGGGCGGGGAGGTGCATGAACATACAGCATAGTGCAGGTGTGTGGTGCAGGAACAAGGCGCACTAGGACACACCCACAGTGGTCCCTCACCTTGACCAGCACAGTGTGTGGTTTGCAGATCTCGTTACCCCAACAGCCGTGCCTCACCAGCCCCATGAACAGCTTCGCTGTGGTGATGGCCCTGTGAGTTGCAGCCTCAGTAACCTTTATGATTAACTGGTACTTAAATGGAGAAGGGCCTGTTAGCTGTATGCTGCAAAAGGAATTACGTCTGTTTCCTTACTAATGCGGCTCCCAGTTTTTAAGACGGACCTGGCAGGTTCAGAAACCCCACCAGGGACACGCAAGCAGGCCCACAGCCACACCCATTTCCACACTGCCGGTTGCAGGGCACACCTGCACAGGTGGCCGGAAAGCAGAAATGGCAGCTGTCATGTCTCAAGAAACAGGAGTCGGAGGAACAAAACATAGTACTTTATTCCATAGCTGCTACTCACACATAGCTTAAAATCACTCTAGCCAGCTGTGCCCACAGGTAACACACTTACCACTTACTAAATTACAGTGCCACAGTTGCAGACTCTTAAAAACATATAACACATTACACCCCTTCCTCCTAACTCCCAGTGGCTAATCTGGTGGGATTCTCGGCTAAGTGATCATCTCTAGCTCCCCAAATTTGGCTCCTGAGTCTGTGTGCCATCCTGGTCTCTGGGTAAAACAATTGGACCCTTTGCTGTTTCCTTATCCTGCATCTCCGTCTGCGCCCTTAACGCCCCAGGTTCCTCGGGGACAATTGGACTATTTACTGCTTCCTCATCCTGCAGCTCCATCTGCCCCCCCTTGAATTTAGATTCCTCAAGGACCTGGGGTTCTTGATCTACCGTTGGCCCTGCCACTCTCTCCCTTACTTGGTCAACATGTTCAAGTGGATCACCTGCCCCTTCTGAGGTTTCCACCCTATATGGCAAGGGCCCTGTTGGCTGCCTCACAACTGCTGTGGGACCCAACACGGACTCGTTCTTATAATTCCTTTCGGACATACACCGTGTCATCCCTATCAAATGTCCTAAAAGTGCTTCTAACACTTGGTCATCTTTTCGCGGACTATCAATAACTGAATCGGGATGTACCTGCCCAGCGTAACGTCAAAAGCTTCCGATCTATTAGCAACTCCGCAGGATTCCTCCCGGTGCATGTGCACGGTGTTATGTGTTGTGTTAATAAAAAATTACCAACTGGACGTAAAAAAAAAAAAAGTGCCAATCCTCCTCTACTATTCACAGCAATGCATCCTTTTGTTGTACGTATCTATCCTTTCTTCTGCCTGCCCATTCAGAGTTTAGCTTGACAAGGGGCCTATGCCCTGGCTTAATAAATAATTCATTAGCCAGGAATAATTTAAACTCCTCATGCATAAACGCTGTCCCATTATCCCATACTCACCGTATCCGGGAGGCTATGGGTTGCAAATAATCCTAATGCAGAGTGCCCTAATTACTGTTTCAGTGATGTCATTGACATTACTGGTACTACTACTAGCCATTCACAATATGAAACTGCTCATAATGAGAAACACCTGGTTCCTGGAAAGGCCCTGCAAAATCAATAAAATTCTAATCTTGACCACCCTTGGTGGACTCCTATCATTGATAGGTAGGTTTGATAGGTGGGGCAGGTCGCTGCTATCTGACACTCCCTGCACCTGGCTGCCCATTCTTCACTCTCATATCCATCTTTGGCCTACCACACATAACTACGTGGCCAATGCCTTCATTCTCACCAACCTGTGGGTGCCCTACATGCAAGGCCTCTAGCAACCTAATCCCAGTTATTGGGATCACTCACTCTATTTCCCTACAGTAAGTAACCCCCTCTTGTGGGACAGATATCTCATGCTGCCTCATTCCAAAATGTATTATTCAATTTTTCCTCTAACTTAACACTCTAATGGCTAACCCTTTCCATGCCCAATTCAAGACTCCGGGTAAGCACTCTTGGTCCCGGCTGACTTTCTCTGCTATTTCTGTTATTGCACTGGAGGCCCTGATAATGATTCCAACATCAAAACCTGTCCCAAAAGTGTAGTGCACCTTCCTCCTCCCTTTGTAATTGGTAAGTAAGCGACTCAACGCATCTACATGCCCACTTTTCTTTCCGGGACTGGTGCTGTAAGACATAATCATATGCCATTCAGGAACATTGCCCACCGCAGAAAGTATCTCCAGGGGACACATCTGTGGTGTGTCTGTTTTGAGGGAAAATAATCCCAAATAGAAGGTTTATGGTCTGTAACAATCACAAAATGGTCGCCCATTAATGTAATCATGAAACTTCTTAACCCCAGCCACTATTGTTAATGTCCTCCTTATCTATTTTATGATAATTACGCTTCCGCTGCAGACAACGCCCTAGAATAATACGCAATTGGAGCTTCCCGTGATATCCCTCCAATTGATGGCTCAACATCACTCCAACTCCACAATGGTACCATCGCACGTCAAAATCAATGGCTTCCTCTCATCAAAATGAACTAATACACCTTCTGATGACAATAATCTTTTGACATCTCGGAATGCCTTCTCTCATGCTGACTTGTCCACTGCCACACTGCCCATTTTATCTATTAAACGGTGCAGTGGCTCCTACACTGTGGCCTTAAGGCTTTGGCAGAATGAATGGTAAAAATTTAGCAAACCTAAAAATACCGGTAGCTCTTGTTTTGACTGTGGTGCTGGGGCATCCTGGATGGCTCCTCACCTTTGCTGATGTCATGGATTCCCCTTGCATCTACCATAAAATTTAAAAACTTGTACTTGCGCTTAATACTCCAAACACACATTTTTCACGCTTTGACATCAGTAACCCTACATCAGTGTTTTAGCATTGCAGTAATTTCTTCACTCCGCCATCAGTTCTCCCTCAGTTGCACCTACTATGAATACATGTCAAAACACTGTATGACTCCCTGCAAGTTTCTTAATATTTCTTCCATCAAATTCTGGAATATCCTAGGAGCTTACACTCACTTACCTAAATTGCAGCTGCTTTTACTCTTGAATGCCTTGTGGAGTCACTATAGCCTGGGCTTCTGCAATGTCATCGTCCACTTCCAGCTGTTGGTATGCCAGTGCTAGATCCACTTTTGCAAAGTCCTTTCCCCATGCCAATGCTATAACAACTGACTGGATAACTGGCACTTTGGTACGGATGTTTCTGTAATGCCTTTGTTGAATGTGCACTTAAATTCTGTACAACTGCAGCACATCCCCAAATGTTTCAAATGCCAAACTTGGAGTTTCCTAATTTTGTATTTACCACTTGCAGGTACTTAATTGGTTCCACATTCCCAATGTCCGACCTAGCCCCTGCATCCACTTTAGAGTAGGAAGCAAATGGAATAATGTATGCGATTTTAGGATTTATTGGGGTGACTGAAGGATCAAGATACAATGGCATGGCACCCTTACAATGCCCTTCTAGTCCCTCAGCAAACATTACACTCTTTAAATTCTTCCACTAGCACCTCCTGTATGTTAACTTGCTAACCTCCTATGAATTTGTGTAATTGGTAATTCTAACTCCTCCCAAACTAGTCTAACTCCCAAGAGGCTCAGTCCTCCTCCGTTCCACTATTAATAATTTCCTAAAACATCCATCAAACATATGATATCTTTTACATGAAGACATTACATTATGCCAACCACAGGTACCTAAGGTCCCTGATGTCCCAAAGTGCAGTCACACTGTCTGTCCACCACCCTCTGCCTAAATGCAAGTGTCCCATGAAACGATGGAGAATGTTGACCCAGAATCCCACCTCCTACACATAAGGGCCATCCCTGACCCTGCAATGCCTACAACTTACGCTTGAATCTCGGGTTGCATCGTGGTTAATTGGCATCAGCTGCGTAGTCACTCCATCAAGCACTGCTCATGTGGGGGCTGGCCAATGGCTAGCCACATGGGGACAGGCAAGGTGCATCCACAGAGTGTGTAGTAGATGAGTCAAACATGTCTTCTTGGTCCCTGATGCCTTTTTTCTCTGTGCACACTCTCCCACATGCCCCCAACGCTTACAACAGGTTACATTGCAGCCTCTTTAAATTTACACCTTTCTCTCTCATGGGGCCCACCACAACTCATACATTTCCTCTCTGTTAACATCCCTCCCCTCTTGCTGTGGGTGGTCTCTCCCATCTTCATTGCACCATGCTGTGTCCCCGGTCTCACCATTACCTGGGTCTATAGTCCCACTGCAAGCACAAGGTTTGTAATCCTTGTGGGCTCCTGGTTTGTCGCACCTCCCTTTGTGCAGAGGCTGCAGCAAGTTCAAAAATTCAAGGCTTCTTGGTATGCTGCTTGAAAAGTCAAGTCCTGTCTTTGCCAGCAGCAACTTTTGCAATGGTGCCCCTCTCAGGCCACAGACCAGACGATCCCCACACATTTCTTCCAAATTGGAGAAAATTACATTGTTGTGCTAAACGCCGTAAGACTGCAACATAATCTGTAATGCTTTCTAGTCCCCTCCTGATCATGTTTATAAAAAAAAAAAAACACTACGTCTAGCTTTTTTTTACTTCTGACGGTTGGGGGGCACGAAATGGTTCCTTAATGCAGTCAGTATTTCTACAAGCTGCAGGTTATTGATAAGTCTCTCAGCGCTACCAATGCTGAGAGGCTAGGTCAAACACCCCTTCACCACAGAGGGTCAAAAACACGGCTCTTTTCCTCTCATCTGTTATACCATTTGCTGAAGATAAAATTCCAATCGGGCCTCATAACTCTGCCACTCCAAAGGAAACTCCAAATTAAACTGTTCCAGCTGCCCTTGAAAGGCCATAATTTACTCACAGTCCTTGCTTCACAAAACTTGCTAGACTCGTCATAAGTTTATCCTCGTCGCCAATTGTCATGTCTCAAGAAACAGGAGTCGGAGGAACAAAACATAGTACTTTATTCCATAGCTGCTACTCACACATAGCTTAAAATCACTCTGCAGCTGTGCTCAATATAACACACTTACTAATTACCAATTACAGTGCAACAGCTGCAGACTCTTAAAACCATACAATACATTACAGCAGCTGCAGCTGCTGAGGAGCTGTCCTCTGCTGCCCGCCCTTCTGCTGATAGTCATTCTAGTACAAATTTTGTCCTTCACCATATTCAATGCTCACTCGACGTCTTCTGATCAGAGAAACAAATGATACACTGGAATGCATAATCTTTATTGACAAATGATGATTCTCTCTTCTTTTCCCCCAGAAGAAACAGCAATATGGTCCAAACCCCCGGGGGCAGCTGAGTCCCCCACTCCACATCTTTCAAAGAGCTGCCCACACCCTTATCTCCACAATGTATGGAAGCCACTCCTGACAGCTAAGGGATTTCCAAAAAGCAGACTGTGTTATGGTGCAGGGGGGATTGCCTAGTCAGAGGAAACCAATAAAAATAAACCCTGTGGGACGTGCCTAACTCTTCATGGCAAAGACTGAAGGTCTTTGGACCAAATTTTTCTGGAAAAGATGTAAAGCTTTTAATGATGAGTTAAAAAATAACCCCCACTGGGCTTGCTCGGCATAAAGTTTTTTTCCTGTCTTCACAATTTGTAGACCAGAAATCTTTACCAGCTTAAAGAGAAATAGATTTATTTATTTATTTATTTCGATTTGTGTGACACCTCACAAGGGCTCAGAGTGGCTTACATTAGTAATAATATTAAATTTGGTTAAATAAACAATTAAACAGTTATAAAAGTTAAAATCCAATCTAAAATAATTAAAATACATTTAATTAAAATCAACTAAAAGCTTAACATGAAACCGACAACAGATGCCATTTAAAGCAAATAGGGATTATAGATCTGGGCCAGCAACAAGTGCAATTAAGAGTGAAATAATTACAATTTCTATTTCAGTTTTCAATTTTTGGGCCTCAACCAAAAGCCTGGCAGAACAACTCTGCTTTTTAGGCGCTGTGGAATTGCATCAAACCCCGCAGGGCCCTGATGTCAGGCGGCAGAGCACTCCGCCAGGCAGGAGCCAGGGCCAAAAACCCCAATTCCACAATGGCAGGACCACCAGGAGGTTCACCGTGGCTGACCTCAAGATAGCTGGGGGAACTGAAACTCCTGGCTGCTCCCACTAACTGAGACAGACATGATGAGCTTCCACAGCAGGACTAAAGCAGTTTGTATCCCATGATGATGTCCACTGAAATGTCTGTGTCAATCTCCAACCCTGAGCATGGTTCTCGTACTCACTGAAAAATCCAGGGTGCACGTCCTCGGGTAGCCAGGGATCCCTGGACTGAAGCGCCACACAGTTTCCAGGTGATTAAACAGCTTCCCATCTGTACAGGATGCCTGGGAGAAAGTTAAATGGTTTGAACATTTCCATATTTGAGTCAAAAACCCTCTGGCTTAAGAAAGAAGTTTTGCGTCCAAACCAAGACAACCAAGTTGTATTCTGGGTACAAATCTTTGTGTGCGTGCACACTTCTTTTACTGCTTCAGACTGACCCAGTGACCTACTCGAATCCACCTCCAGCTTCAGACCCGGATCTTTATCTCCTCTTCCATTTATGCTGTGAACACAAATGCCAGCTTGTTCTGCCCTGCCTGGGACAGAGCCTCCCTGTTGGTTTGCCTGCCTGCCTGCCTGCCTGCCTGCCTGCCTGCCTGCCTGCCTGCCTGCCAGCCAGCCAGCCAGCCAGCCAAGCAGAAGTAGACCTGGTGAGCTGCCACCTGCTGCCCATGGAAAGGAGTGAGAGTCCTTCCCCACGCACCCCACTGAAAACAGCTGCCAATGGGGGTGGGGTCTGGCAGCTGCAACAGGAGTTCTCCCAGTCACCCAAGGCAGTGGCTGAAGGGCGGCGGCACAGGGGGACTGCTTGGGGACTGTGGAGCAGACTCTAGGTCAGTGTATTGTATTTTAGACTTTGTAATTGTAGAATCTGCAAAAGACCAAGACAGCTAAGAAAGGCAGTTTCCCTTCTTTTTCAGCTTCTGGTAAATTGGATGTTTGGGTGGATGCTGTGAAAGTGGTCCAGAACCCAACCATCAACTGGGCCACACAGTATACAGAAAACCAACTCACACAGACCGGTATCTACATAAAAACTCCAACAGACATCCACAATAGAAAAGGGGTATAATCAAAACTCTGACAGATCGTGCAAAACGAACTTGTGAACCTCACCTCCTCCCTGATGAAATCAATCATCTAGACTGGGCTCTGCAGGCTAATGGCTACTCCACAACAGAAATCAGAAGAGCTTTAAGACCAAGAGAAACCCAGAGGACTGAGGAGAAACAGCCCATCACAGGAAAAATATTTCTACCATACATCAAGGGAATCACTGATCAAATAGGGAAACTGATGAAGAAACATAACCTACAAACCATCTTCAAGCCTACCAGGAAAATACAGCAGATGCTACGCTCAGCAAAGGACGAGAGAGACCCCCTCACTTCTGCAGGAGTCTATCGCATACCCTGCAGCTGTGGAAAGGTCTACATAGAAACCACAAAACGCAGCATTCACTCGTATTAAGGAGCACGAAAGACATTGCCAGCTTAACCATCCTGAAAAATCTGCAGTTGCAGAACATGTCTTATATAAAACTGGACATAACATTTTATTTGAAAACACTGAAATTCTGGATAATTCAGAAGGTTACTATGTCAGACTGCACAGGGAGGCCATTGAAATTCACAAACACCAAGACAACTTCAACAGGAAAGAAGAGACTCTGAGAATTAACAAAGCTTGGCTACCAGTACTTAAAAACACCAAAAGCAAACCCCAAGGGCATGCTAAATTCATGAACAATGGACTCCACCCAAACACAGGATTTGCATTCACCAATACTGGTGCTGCTGCAGGGCATGAAAATGTGAATCACTCCCTGGGCTGATAAACCCCACCCATAATACAACACTATCAACCACATCTTTGCATAACAAGTTCCAACCAAACACTTACTGATTGGTTCCCCACCCTGGGACATGGACAATATATAACCTACTAAACATTTCCTTCTCTCTGGACACAGTGTGTAACAGACTTCCCTCTGTGATACACCTCTGAAGATGCCAGCCACAGATGCAGGCGAAACGTTAGGCACAAGATCCACCAGACCACGGCCACACAGCCCGGAAAACCCACCACAACCAGTGAAGGTTGACTTTGTGGGCCAGGAACTCTCAGATGCCAAACATAAACCTGTCTTTACATGTAGGCCAAGGGTTCCAAAACATGTTTTTTCTCTCCTAGCTTCTCCCGACAGGATGGTAATTCATATGTTGACAAAGCAAGCCAGAAAGACAACAGAGCTGTTCTTGGGTTTGGAAACAGTGGGACGCAAATGCCTTCTAAATAACGACCCTTGAGGTAGGGCTGGGAAAGGGACTTGAGGCCAGAGATGGGGAGCTTTGTAAGACCAGAGTGCTTAGGGAGGTCAGAAAGAATACTCATACGTTTTTAGGAAGGGAGAAGCATGAGAGATCTTAAGGGGAAAAGTCCTCATGCTGACAGAGAGAAGACCAACAGAGCCCAAACAAAAAGCACGGGAAGCGTGAAGAGCATCCTGCCTCCTGCCCGGTCCATTTCAGGCCTGGGAAACTGGATGCCTTGACTGCCGATTTTATTTTCCTTTGCTCAGATGTTGTCACTCAATTATCGCTTAACTTTATGAGTTTTCAGCGAAATATTTTTTATTTCTGAAATTGGTGTTATGCAGATGGCCTCTTCATCTGCCTTTGAAGCAGAAAACACTCCCCCACACCCTGAAGAATGTACTTTCAATCCACCTTGTAACTAGACTTTACTGTGTGAAATAGCAAAATCCACTTGCAAGGGATTGCTAAAGTGCATGAAGAGTGCATCAACCAATGTGTAAGAAAGCCCAAAACATAGGAAAAGGCACACCCAGGTTTCAGCAACAAGTGAGATTTTCAAGGTTTTCCCCTACACTGGGGTATCCAACATGTGGCCCATGAGGGAGCTTATCGGCCTCACAACTCAGGTGACCTCCTGATCTGGCCAGGCCAGGCCAGGTTGAAATCACAGGTGGGGGGAGGGGAGCCTCAACTGCTCATGGGCCTCATAAGCCATCCCACAGCAGCCACTTTACCCCCACTGTGGCCTTGCCAGTTTAGGCACCCCCCCCCCGCCCCTTTCTGGGGCCAGCCAAGGCAGCTCCAAAGAAACAAAGGAAACAGCACAGGCAGAAGGCAGGAAACATCTGACAAGAAAGACCTGAGAGGGCTGCCAACCTCCAAGTGTGGCCTGAAGACCTGGAATTCTAGCTGATCACCAGGCTTTTCTGCACAAATATTTTAAAACATTTTGAGGCAGGAAATAAAACGTTTCCTCCATGGAGTTCCGCATGGTTTTTATCCCCCTTTGCTTGCCAAAATGTTCCCAGCCTCAAAACATTTTAAATGAATCCCCTCTAAACGATTCTCTGGTTGAAATGTTTGGAAAATGTCTTCAGTTGCTGTGTGATCTATTGACTACATTTCCCACTCTCCTCCCGGGCTCCACCTCCTGAGCTCACTCCGTCCCCCTCGCCTGTATCTGCAGCATTACTGTTTGTTCTTTTATGGGGGGGGGGGGGCAATCTTTGAGGCATCAAGTATACGAGGAGTATAGCATGCAGAATGAGGCATGGAAGCATTCATTCAACACAGAACCCAAAAAGAAAAACCATGGGAAAAACATGTAATAGTGGCCAGGAATCATTTCGCGGGGCTGCGGGTGGACATGCACCGGTTGCAAACTGAAGATTTGTGCAGAAAGGGCCTGCAAACTAAAAATCAGCCTCCTTGGAGGAAATGGCTGCTTTGGAGGGCCGACCTCCATGGCAACATACTCCACTGAAGTCCCGCCCCACTCTGGCTCCACCCCCAAATCCCCCAGGGATTGCCCAGCCCAGACTAGACAGTTACAAAAGAGTGAAGTACTGTGATCAGAAGCAAAAAAATTTGGAGGGGGGGGGGGTGATAGTGGGATGTCAGAGGTCACTTCCTAGAACAGCAGCTTCTAGGAGACCCAGGGCAACTAAATGATTGCATCTCTGTTCACAAGGCCCTCCCTTAACCTACAGATTGATGAATCGAGATTGCAATTGGAAGGACAGAGCCAGAATCCATCAGCAGCACGCTGTTCAGCCCAGTGGGGCAACCCAAACCTTCCCAACTAAATGCAGCCCGGCCTCTTACATTTCATGCCACCATTCCTCCTAGAAATCCTCTCCCCAGTGAAAGGAAACAGGCAAGGAAAACCAAGGGCCACATTTGGGATGTGGCCTGAATCTGAGAGGGAGATGCTCCAGTCACTGCACATTCTTGGGCATTGTTCCAAAGGAACTAGGCAAGTTACTGTTAAATAAAACCTTACCTTAACCAAGTGAGGCCTAACTAGCGTCACCACTGAAGTGTATTTCTCCAAGACAGGGGGGAACCCAACTTCTAAGCGCGCTTTGCAGTATCCGGAACGCTTTGACAGCACATCAGACTTTTTGCACCAAGGAACAAAGTTCTTGTATTCACTGACAACGGCCACCACGTCATACATTTCCTGCATAGAATACCTGGGGAAAGGGAAATAGGAGTCAACATGACATTGACATTGACATTGTGGACATTGTGGACATTGTCTACTTGGATTTCCAAAAGGCTTTTGACAAAGTTCCTCACCAGAGACTGTTGAGAAAACTCAGCAATGAAGGAATAAGAGGGGAAGTCCTCCTATGGATTAAAAACTGGTTGAGAAACAGGAAACAAAGAGTGGGTGTAAACGGGAAGTTCTCACAATGGAGAGATGTCGGGAGTGGTGTCCCCCAAGGATCCGTTTTGGGACCAGTGCTCTTTAACCTATTCATAAATGACCTGGAAGTAGGGGTGGGTAGCGTGGTGGCCAAGTTTGCAGATGATACCAAATTATGTAGGGTGGTGAGAACCACAAAGGATTGCGAAGAGCTCCAAGCGGACCTTGATAAATTGGATGAGTGGGCTCAGAAATGTCAAATGCAGTTCAATGTAGCAAAATGTAAAGTGATGCACATAGGGGCAAAAAATCCAAACTTCACATACACGCTACAGGGGTCAGTGCTATCAGTCACAGACCAGGAAAGGGATTTAGGCGTCTTAGTTGATAGTTCCATGGGAATGTCAACTCAATGCATGGCAGCTGTGAAAAAGGCAAACTCTATGCACAGGATCATTAGAAAAGGAATTGATAATGGAAACTGCAAAGATTGTCATGCCCTTGTATAAAGCGGTGGTGGTGCCGCACTTGGAGTGCACAATGTCCAGTTCTGGTAAGCATATCAAAAAGGATATTGAAGAAGTAGAAAGAAGTGCAGAGAGAAGACAGCAACAAGGATGATTGAGGGACTGGAGCACCTTCCCTATGAGGAGAGGCTGCAAGCGTTTGGAGACTCTTTAGTTTGGAGAGGAGGCGGCTGAGGGGGGATATGATTGAAGTCTACAAAATTATGCATGGGGTAGAAAATGTTGACAGAGAGACATTTTTCTCTCTTTCTCACAATACTAGATCCAGGGGACATTCATTGAAAATGCTGGGGGGAAGAATTAGGACTAATAAAAGGAAACACTTCTTCACGCAACGTGTGATTGGTGTTTGGAATATGCTGCCACAGGAGGTGGTGATGGCCACTAACCTGGATAGCTTTAAAAGGGGCTTGGACAGATTTATGGAGGAGAAGTTGATTTATGGCTACCAATCTTGATCCTCTTTGATCTGAGATTGCAAATGCCTTAACAGACCAGGTGATCGGGAGCAACAGCCGCAGAAGGCCATTGCGTTCACATCCTACATGTGAGCTCCCAAAGGCACCTGGTGGGCCACTGCGAGTAGCAGAGAGTTGGACTAGATGGACTTTGGTCTGATCCAGCTGGCTTGTTCTTATGTTCTTATGTTCTTATGACAAAACAACACGACAAAACAAAAGAGTATGGGGTTGTTTTCTGGTCATGAGAGGAGGCTCTTCCACATGGCCGAGCCTCAGCCGTTGACTTCTAAGAACATCTGACACTGCGGCACTGCACAGTCCTCCCGATCATTCTAGGATTTAACTGCAACGACTGGATTTAGGCAAAGGCTTTCTTCTCCCCCCCC
Organism: Sphaerodactylus townsendi; assembly: GCF_021028975.2. Lineage (NCBI taxonomy): Eukaryota > Metazoa > Chordata > Lepidosauria > Squamata > Sphaerodactylidae > Sphaerodactylus > Sphaerodactylus townsendi. The sequence continues at coordinate 1,153,957 of NC_059426.1, forward strand.
CCCCCCCCGCCCCGTAGCTGCACCTGGCACGAGAAATGTAACGTTGCCTTCCCCCACCCCTCCAAATGCACTCCCATGAATGTTTACACACGTTAAGGATTAAAGGAGTGATCATGAATTTATCCTGCTTTTGCAAGATACAAGAGAACAGAGGAACAACCCCAAGGTCCAAGAAACGGGCGACTGGATGTAAGGATACACAACCCAAGGGAAGCAACCACAAAACACAATAACTCACCAACTGCTAAACGGTGCTTATTCTTTCTTTCAAGAGTCCTCAGTAAGTGACACAAGAGCACACAGCGACAGGTTCAAAAACAAGCCCTCTGCTCCCCTGTCTCTGCTATTATTTGAAATAGTGGACTGATTTTTAAAAGGGAGAGATATGCAAACACCCAGACAGATACTGTAAGTGAAGACATCATCAAAAATAAGTCACTGGCCCTAATAAATGCCCATATTTTATATGCCTTTCTTTAAAAACAACAACAACAACATATGTTACACCAACTGTTGACTCCCACCCTGGGCACTTGCAAGCAAGCTCCTCTGTCTGGCCATCAAACCCAAATACTGTAGCGGGCTCAGAGTCAGCCAGTCAGGAGTCCTCCTCTGAGAAGCACTGGCAGGATGACCCTACTGTGCCGGAGATGAGTCAACTGGGCCACAAGCACAGCCGGAAGCCTCACAGGATGCAGACAGAGCCAGCCCAAGCCCAGAGTTGGAAGCCAGAGGGCTTGCAGAAGCACCTGCAGCCACTGACGCCCAACCTCGCGGTCCACCCAGCTCACCTGAGTCTGTGAGGCAGCTGAGAATTCATATCCGGCAGGAACTGCACTCTGAAAGGCGCAGTGAGCGCTTAGAAGCACTCAGGCATCGCAAAGAATGCGGAGTCAGCTCAGGATCACGGCTGAGCACAGGTGCAGAAGAGACAGCTCTGGGAAGCGGCAGGAGCAACATGGTTGAAAGCCTGACGTCCTTCTGCCAGACCTGCTTGCAGAACTCAGATGGGAGTGCCTGGCCTGACCGACCTTTGACCCTGGATTGCCTCTTCCCAGGCCTGCATGGAACTGATCCCTCTGGACTCACAGCAAGGCTGCTTCCTCCCTCTCTTGCATCTGTCCCTACAAGGTGCTAGCATTGATATTTGAGCATCTAATCCTGCCTCAGTTGTACTTTGTACAAAATAAGGCAGCTCCTTCTAAATTAGGAAAAGACAGCCTGAAAAGGGAAGCGTCCCCCCTCCCCTCTCCCCAGCAACTGCGCCCCCCCTCCCAAAGAACCACCAGAAAGGAAAGAGGCACAGAACCCTCATGTTTGCCATCCAATCTGCAGCTTCAGTCCCAGAAGCTAAACCCATTTCGCTCTGCAAGACAAAGTCTTACCAGACATGTCACATTGTTCAGTTCAATCTAAAATGCCTGCGGAACACCAATTGAAAAGTGAGACGCGCTGATTATATATTCTGCAATTCCTGTTAGAGTTCGGCCACATGAGCCAGAGTGTGTGATCCTAGGCGGAGCTGCACCCTTAGGATGGCGCTAACAAGTCAGATTCACACATCTGTTGAACTGATACGAACCCTATAATCCTCCTTTCTGAATATTCTTTCCTTTTGTTCGCTAGTGGCGTGGTGATGTTGAAGAAAGTTCTTCTTGAAAACACGCAGGGCGTTGCAGGCGCTTGTCGCAGAGGGACTTTGTTCAACAGCATTTCCCAGGATGTCAAATGCCTACAATTATCAAAACATTTGTATTAGAATCACCCGGTGGTTAACACTGCAACGACACACAGTAAAGCCAGGGCTCGTGGAGTTTGCGAGCTCTTCAGGATCAGGTTAACTTGTGTTGCCTTTGGGGAGACTAAAAATATCTCTGTCACGAGAAAGCATCTGGCAGCAGTCAAGGACAAAGGCCTGAAGACTTGGCTGCGTCAGCCAGAGCGGGTAGGATGGACTTGTGCTCATGGATCGGTCTTTCAGGACAGCATTTCCTGCTAGAGCAGTGAACCCGGCCAATATTTTCAGCCTTTCCACTGAAAAAAACAACAAAAGCCACACACACTCCCCACTGCCGGGATATTGGTTGACACCTACGGTAGCACGTTGGCACACTGGCACATGGAGAGTTTCAGAACATTAATTTTTTTACTATTGTAGAGTCCTGCCTAGCTCTTGCATGAGAACAGGACACACAGTCACACGTCTAACCCCCAGCTATAAAATTGCAGGCGACTATGGTGGTTATCTTGTGTGACTGTTCTCACCATACAAGCCCAGCCAGCTAAGCAGTCCTGTTTTGAGGAAAGGAGAGCTTTGCTCTATAACAGAAGCATTTTCTTTTAGGCAAGCCCCCACCCCCCCACCCCCCAAACACACACACAGATTACTTGTGACCACAGACCTGAGCTGGCTCAAGCGGGCTGGCCTTCACTGCCTCCAAGGAGGAGGGTTGGGCACCCAAGTTCTTGAATCAAAGCCAGAATGCACAATAGATGGAACAAGCAGCTCCATATTGAGATCAGCAGCAATGAGGACAGGCGCGTCACCTCCCCGGGAATCTCTTTGGAGACCCTCTGACCTGAGGGCTCCCTCCCCAGAAATGGTCCTAAAAGGCTTCAGAAAGCGAGTCCCGAACCCTCCGGATCCTGCAAAGGGCCCATCTAATCCACATCCTATTTCCAGCAGAGGCCACACAGAGATCTCTGAAAGTCTGCAAGCAGGAAAAGGCCTCCTTCCAAATCTTGCCGCCAAACCAGCCCCGAATGATAAGATAGTAATGACTTGTCATACACAATAGCTAGGGGGCCAACATCCAAGCAGGGCCTGAAGATCACCTGGAAGGACAACTGATCTCCCCAGGAAGAAAATGGCTGCTTTGGAGGGAGGGCCCCCCTCCCTTCCCAAACTTGCCCCTCCCCAGGCTTCACCCAGGGACGTAGGTATAGATTTTTATGGGGGGGTTGGGGGGGCCACACCCCCACCCGCCCCTAGGGCATGGCCACGCCTCCCCAAGCCCTGCCCCTCGCCTAGCGCTTATAAAAGCAGCTCTCCGAGGTCGGGGATGGCAGACTCCCCTGCCCTGCCCCTCCCCTCTGGGCAGAGGCATAGAGGGAAAATGGAACACGGTGCAAAATCTGAGCCGAGCCCGCCCGGGGCAGCCGCTGTGATGCTGGAATCCACCCCCAAACAGCATCACTTTCAATGGTGTTTAAACTAGAGAGCCCAAATTCTCCTTTTAAATACACCTTAAAGGGAGAATCTGGGGTCCCTAGTTAAACAACATTTAAAGTGATGCTGTTTTGGGGTGGATTATCCCCCACCCTGAAACAGCATCACTTTCAATGTGGCGTAGTGGTTAAGAGCAGGTGCATTCTAATCTGGAGGAACCAGGTTTGATTCCCTGCTCTGCCACTTGAGCTGTGGAGGCTTATCTGGGGAATTCAGATTAGCCTGTGCACTCCCACACATGCCAGCTGGGTGACCTTGGGCTAGTTACAGGTTTTCGGAGCTCTCTCAGCCCCACCCACCTCACAGGGTGTTTGTTGTGAGTAAGCAAGGGCAAGGAGATTATAAGCCCCTTTGAGTTTCCTACACGAGAGAAAGGGGGGATATAAATCCAAACTCTTCTTCTTCTTCTAAACTGAGGACATCAGATTCTCCCTTTAAATCCATGCCGAAGGGGGTGGATTTAAAAGGAGAATCTGGGGAAATTTGGGGGGTGCCTGCTGTCAGGGGTGCAATGGTTAAGCTAGAAGCACCAAACTTTCAGAGTATCTTTAGGAGTCTCTCCTAATGATACCACCCAGGTTTGGTGAAGTTTGGTTCAGGGGGTGCAAAGTTATGGACCCTCAAAGATGTAGCCTTCATCTTCTATTAGCTCCCATTGAAAACAATGGAGGATGGAGAACTCCCTTTGGGAGTCCATAGCTTTGGACCCCCTGGACCAAATTTCACAAAACCTGGGTGGTATCAATAAGAGACTCTCCTGATAATACATTCCAGGTTTGGTGAAGTTTGGTTCAGGGGGCCCAAAGTTATGGACCCTCAAAGGACCCATCTTCTATTAGCTCCCATTGGAAACAGTGGAGGATGGGGGCACCCCCTTTGGGAGTCCATAACTTTGGACCCCCTGAACCCAGCCTCACCAAACCCAGGTAGTATCATCAGGAGAGTCCCCCAAACAATTCCTGAATGTTTGGTGCTGCTAGCCCAAACAATGCGCCCCCTACAGGCCAAAAACCAAAAAAGGACTAAATTTTTTTAAAACCCACTAACGGAGGGGCGGAGCTTCGGACATGAATGTGGGGGTTCAAACCCGAGAACCCCCCCTTACCTACGTCCATGGCTTCACCCCAAATCTCCAGGAACGGCCCAGCCCAGGGTCTGCAGCCCTCACAACAGCTGATGGCAGCAAGTTACTATTCTTGTCTTCCCCATCCCTGAAGCATCCTGACCCTTCTCACTGCTATACCCACAACAACACACGTGACACAACGGTTGATTTTTGCACTGCATAATGATGATGGGTTGCAGCCATTATTTTTGAATCTGGGTTTGTTTTTCCTTCACATGGGTGCCTGTTTTCCGTGAAGGAATTGAGTTGAGGTCATGGGTTTTCTTTCTGCCCCTTCACATGAAACCACTACTTGTTTTAATTTCTTTTTACAATGCACACGTAGCTACGCAGGTACAAACATTTGAATCCCATTTTTGTCGGGTTAAACCGGCCTGGATGTTGGGGGAAGGGAGCTCTGGTCTGTGTGAATCTGCTACGTGAAAGTATTATTCTGCTGCTTCTTTGCTCTTTATCTCTCTGCTTGAAGGCCACATACCTTGGTCTGTAGTGCAGCTGTGAATTTGTAAGGTAGGCGGGGGGAGGATTTTGCTGGTTGCTTTATAGTATCAGAGTCTCTGCCGGACTAGCTGAGACTTCTTTGAACTGTACGAGACTTATCTTGCCTGCAATAAAGTAATCTTTGTTCATCAACAAGTGTTCCAATTGTCTGGTCAAAGGAGGTTCTGACAATTTTTCCTGCATTCTGATTGGCTGTTCCAGTTTGTCCTATTTACAAGAAACAGCCATTCACAGGTGTGCTTCTGTGCAGCTACGTATTTTGAACACCAATTTTTTTTAAAAAGGAACAGTTGTGAATGTACAAATATGAGTGAAAATGTTGCTCACAATCACTGCTCTGGGGAGGCAAAGTGCTTGGGGGATGCTTGGGAAACGGCGGGTTGTGAGAGAATCGGCCCACAGTATCCACAAAATGGCAGGCAGCAAGAGTCACACTGTAATGGCAGCCGGCAGCTCAGCAGAAACTGAAATGAGATAAGGAAGATAGGAAAATGGGCAGCGGGAGGGGAAAATAAAGCATTTAGCACTGGTGCTGTTCGCTCGCGAGTGTTAGGTCTCGAACCTTTAGCCAATAAAAGGACTCTGTGTTGTTGATCAGCAGTGTTTATTGATAAGCATCAGAGCACCAAAACTTGGCAAAGTCAGTCCTGACAAACCTGGATTTTGCCATCCCCTTTATTCCCTACAGATTCCCCCCCCCCTCCAAAATTCCCAAGAAAGAGTGAAAAACAGTCCCCGGAGCTGAGGCATCCAAAGGTTGGTGGCATATAGTAAGAGAAAGCCACCTGGCTTCCTGCCCCCACAAGATAATGGACGCGGCTCCATTTCCCACGGGATCTGGGTGTCAGGGGAAAGTCTAGTTATCTACAAAGCGCGTGAAGCCATAAAGTAAAGATCAAGGAAAGAATGCCCAAGATGGCAGTGGTAACATATAGCAGGCTGGTTACATATATCTTTCAACAGTAGTTACAAAGAGGTAGGAATGCATCTCAATCACCTGGATATTTATTTTATTTATCTGGATTTTTATCCTGCCCAATCCCCTCAGGGCTCAGTCCCACTGACAAGGAGCAGGTTCAGCCCAGGTTTGGGTAAAAAGATTGCTAGTTTAGCAATTTTTGAAAAACCTGGGTTGAGGGAAGTATAACGGGCCAATCCTGTTTTGAGGAGGGGACCTCTGCGAAGTACTCCCCCCCAAGTGGGATATTTTCCTTCCTCAGCCCATTATATTTCTATCATGCAGAATCACTTAATGTTGTCCAATGGCCACTATGGAAGTGTGAATTATGTGCCTGTTGTAAACTGAAAAACATCCTGCTACGCTTGTGGGCACAAGGGTTACTTTATCTAACTCTGTGCACAAATTCTGTCATGGTTATCTTAATGCACCAACTATCTAGTGGCTTTGCCTGCTCGCTCACAGGAGAGCCAGTTTTCTTTTTCGCCTCTGATCTAGCAGATTCGGGCCAGTTCTGACGTTCTGTGGTTGCCAGCTCTTACTTTCAGGGTTAGCAGAAACGCAAGACTGACCAGAATATAGAGATCAGTCCAGGGTTAGGCTTTCGAAGTTGGGGGAAAGGAGTGCAGGCTTTACAACTGGAGATCTTCCATGGAGCCAGAACTGCGCAGGTCTTTCTTTGCAGTAAGTCCCAAACTTGCCCTCAGCTTTGAGACACTCATTAATGCCTTCCAGATCAATCAGAACTGTAACGTTAGAATCAAGCAGTCATCAGGATGAAGAGTTAAAAATGGACTTGACCTTCGCCTATCAGCATAGTTTTACATGGTGTATGAAGGAACTCCTCTTCCCTGACGGCCGTCCCGTTCTGCAATCCACAATAGCAGTCTTGAAGAGAAACCTTTTATTGCTTCTGACTTCAAGTTCCGAACGAATGGCTCAATGGATCTAACAGATCAGAAAGCTACGAAGTTTTGTTCTGCTCCTGGGGCAGCAAGTATTTGGATCCAAAGTAAACAAGTAGTTCTGAGATTAACTGATTCTCCTCTGCACGTTTCAAAGGCAGAATTTCTATAGGACACAGTGATGGGACAATACTGGATTTTCAGGCAGGCTAATGCCACCACCCCAAAATCAAGTCACTGCATTTCACCTTCAAAGGCCCCCTCCCTGAGGCATACACAACACCCAATTGCAAAAATGCCACCATGATAGTTTTTGAACTGTACATGATTTACATTTGCATAGTGTAAATAAAATCAGCAGTATTCTAATTACTGCTTTGAAAGCAAGCTTTAAAAATCAAACATTTCCACAGAAAGCTCAACAGGCATTAGATGGAGAAAGTAATAGGAGAGTTATAAGCATCGTTAAGACACACAATGACATCTCTTCAGCTTGACAAGGAAGGGCCACCGAACTCTTGTAACACTGCACAGGCGGAGACCAGCTAAGTTAACCAGAACTCTGATCTACACAAAGTGAAACTGCCCCATGTCTGAGGTCTCTCAAGTGACAGTTCTGGAAAGTCTTTCATCAGATTATGGTTTCATGACTTTATATTGGTCTCCATTTCGGATTCAGAACACACCTACTAATATTCTGAGAAAATATATCGGCTGCAATCCAAAAATGACGTGAAGGCAGCTACACTGAGGAGTGGTTTTTGCTGCAACTGAAGCATTATTCTGTTTCACACAGCTCTCCTCTGCAGGTGACAGAATACGGGCACCAAAATATCAAGGAAAATGCTGTCTTGTTCTCACCAGCATGCTTAAATATCCCCAAAACACGTGAAGTAAATCTCACCCATTTCTAATGATACTTAGGTGTATATGATATTGGCTGTTGTGGGTTTTCCAGGCAACGTAGCTGCAGTCTGCTAGCTTTTGCTCCTAAGTTTTCAACCACATCTATGGCTGGCATCTTCAGAGGCCTGTCATGGGAAGATGTGTTTCTCCCCATGGCAGAGTTCTGACATACCTCTCAAGATGCCAGCCATAGATGTGAGCAAAAGGCTAGCAGCAAAAACCACCAGACCACAGCCATACAGCCCAGAAAACCCACAACCACTAGTTGATTCTGGCCATGAAAGCCTTCAACAATACATTGTATGTAATATATTTTGGATTTGTATACCAACAGAACATTTGCATGGTCTACCTATGTTGCATCTTTTAAAATCTTACACCCAAAACAAAAAGTCTGGCATTCCCCTTCCATGGCTGACATGGTTTCTGGGGTGCATATTCAAGCAATACAAGAGTTCACTAGTAAAAGTGGGGGGGTGACAGTCCTCCCAATCTCTGTTAACACCCAAGTACGCAGCCTACATGTGGTCCTGCTAATGTGTGAGGAAGGGGAAATCTCCGGGGGTGGGGTTCCTATCTTCAATGCTTCCAACTGCAAAAAAAGTTGTGTAGTGGCGTAGAAGGTTAAGAGCTCGTGTATCTAATCTGGAGGAATTGGGTTTGATTCTCCGCTCTGCCGCCTGAGCTGTTGAGGCTTCTCTGGGGAATTCAGATTAGCCTGTACACTCCCACACACGCTAGCTGGGTGACCTTGGGCTAGTCACAGCTTCTCGGAGCTCTCTCAGCCCCACCCACCTCACAGGGTGTTTGTTGTGAGGGGGGAAGGGCAAGGAAATTGTCAGCCCCTTTGAGTCTCCTGCAGGAGAGAAAGGGGGGGATATAAATCCAAACTCTTCTTCTAAATTGTGGTACAATTTCCCTGCAATTGTGGTACATTCCAGTAGCAGAAATCAGATCAGTGGTACACACCAGTAGTACCACTGATACCAGATCACAAGATTTTAAGTCATTTGTTACAAGGCAGCAGTTCAACCAAACCAGACAACCTACAAGCAGGCATCTTACAGAAAGATACAAGGTCACAAGACAGGGTTACTGGATTAATATCTGCTGACAGATTATCACTGATCAGATGTGGAGGAGAATGGGGATGCATGGCGCAACCCCTCCCCCCACTTGCCCCACCACCCCAACTTGATGCAGGAGAAGCTCTGACTGGCATTTTTTCAGGGTGCTCACACAAGACCAACCTTGGCAGCAGAAGCTAAGGAGGGTCAGCCCTGGTTAGCCTTTGGATGGGAGACCACCACGGATCAGGAGGCGGAGGCAGGCGCTAGCAAATCCCCCGGCCATAAGTCGGCTGCAATTTGAAGGGGGGGAAACAGAAAAAACAAACAGTGCCCATGGCTTCCAGAGTGGCTGGAGGCATCTTATTCTGTTGTTCCCACTTCTGTTGCCGGTGTGGGATCAATGACCCAAGACACAGAGCTCTGGCAGAAGCTCCGCGTGTTCTGTTGTGGAAGTGACAGAGTGAAAAGGGACAGAAATTCTTCTGCAATTTTACTATGGAAATGTATAATGTGGATCTTATATTTGGCAACTTTTGGTCCATGACCATAATAAATATTGATTGATTGGTTGGCAGAAATCAACAAAGGTCTGCTGGCGGAGAGTGAGAAACTGGCCTTAAGAAAATGGGTGATGAACGAGCCAATGACGGGTGGCTGACGGGAAGTGCTCTCAGAGCCTCCGCCACCTCGGCCAGACCTTTCACAAGGGGTATCTCTGTGCTGCTAAAATCAGGGCTCCCCTGTACGCATTCACAATACAAAATAAATGCAAAGTAGCCACAACACTGCTGTCCTATGTTCTTCAGAGACAATCACACCGTATACACCACCAAGTGACTGACAGAACCCAAGTGATATTTGAAACTGTCCTTTCAGCACAGTACAACCACACCTGGCAACTGAATTGCTAACACCACACAAGCAAGGGAAATCTCTTAAAAGCCTTCTGCCCTGGATTGCACCGTTTAGCCCTTAGCCATAACTGCTCAGCGCTGATATCAAAGGCAAGCATGAGAGAGCCACGGCAACTCCAGACAAGTTAAAACAGCAGGTAGTTTCACAGGCCACATTCAGAATAAAAACCATTAGTCACTGAAGAATAAACAGTCAGTCGCTCTAGTGCAGGGGTAGGGAACCTGCGGCTCTCCAGATGTTCAGGAACTACAATTCCCATCAGCCTCTGTCAGCATGGCCAATTGGCCATGCTGGTAGGGGCTGATGGGAATTGTAGTTCCTGAACATCTGGAGAGCCGCAGGTTCCCTACCCCTGCTCTAGTGGTTAAGAGCAGGTGTACTCTAATCTGGAGGAACCGGGTTTGATTCCCTGCTCTGCCGCCTGAGCTGTAGAAGCTTATCTGGGGAATTCAGATTAGCCTGTGCACTCCAACACATGCCAGCTGGGTGACCTTGGGCTAGTCACAGTTCTTCGGAGCTCTCTCAGCCCTACCCACCTCACAGGTTGTTTGTTGTGAGGGGGGAAGGGAAAGGAGGTTGTAAGCCCCTTTGAGTCTCCTTCCAGGAGAGAAAGGGGGGTGGGTTTATAAATCCAACTCTTCTTCTTCAGTCCCAATAAAAGGAAATAAGAATTAAGCAGGTCAATCAAATGAAATAAGTCAGCTGTCTGGATGCAAGACACCACCGAAGGGTTTTCCCTGCCAGCTTGCAGCTGCAGCTGCTTGGGCAGGGAGCCGGGTGCAAGGACTCTGGAGACCCGAATGGGCCAGGGGGAGTGGAACGGGGAAGATCCAACCACAGGCATTGGCGCCAACGCAGCTGGAACACCGCACACGTCACACTGCCAAAGACCGCATTTTTCCTAGAATGGTGGACCCCAGCCAGGGTCCCTGCCACCCCCCACCTGGGCATCCCACTCACCCAGGAGTGAAAGAGGAACTGCAAGCAACAGCCTGGGTGCCTCAGTAGCCAACTGTGGCTGGTGCTGGCCGGGAACACTCCCTCTCGCGTTAAAAAGAGACCAGGCTTCAGAGAGATTGGGCTGAAGGCGACACAGGGGAGCACCACACAGGCACGCAGTCTTGGCATCAAAGAAGCCTCGCTTGTCCGTTGCGCACTCGAGCACGTCCTGCCCTTCCTCTGACGAAGCACACCGGCCCCCCAGCACACACATCTGGCGCCACAACCGCCGCCGCAGAAGAAGCCTCGGCTGCCAGATGCGCCCGAAACGCGTCCTCAGAAGGGGATGGAGGGAGCTTCCAACTCAAACTGCTTTAGATTTTGTGACATTTGAACGTGGATTTAAATTGGCTGTCAAAGCTCCCTTCTGCTGCTGCTCGGAAGCGGCCCCCGAGAACCGAAATGGGCCACAACGAGGAGGAGGAGGAGGAGGAGGAGGAAGGCCTCGCGAGGACGCACCAGCCGCTTGGGGCCTTCCAGAGCGGGCAGAGGCCAAGGGCACGGGCCGGGGGCGCAGGACGCGGGAGGGCAAGTGCGGCCGGGCGGCTCAGTTTGGGACCTGCCAGATCGAACCTCGCTCCGGCCTCGAGCGCCAGAATCCGGCGCGACAAACCCCTTCGCGGGCACGCGCGGAGCGGCCCCCGGAAGACGGAACCGGCCGACAAAGGTGCGCCGGGAGGAGGGTCTCCGGAGCACAAGCGGGCCGCGCACTTCTCCCCCCACCCCCCCCGCGCTGGCACCCGCGCGGCCCCCGGAGACCGGCCACTGACTCCTCGCGACGCCTGCCGGCCGCACACCGCGCGCACAAGCCCCCCTCGCCCGCCCGCCCGCCCGCCCGGCCCCCGCGACGGGGATGGCGGCGGAAGCAGCTCGGCCGCTGGGGCCTCTCCGCCTCCGGCACCCCCAGCCCCGCAGCGGAGGAGCTACACCTGCCGAACCTCCGCGTCTGCAGACGAGGCGGCGGACCTGCTGGACTCCGGATCCCGTCTCCGCCCCCCCTTAACCCGTTCGCTGCCGGGAAGGCCTCCTGCGGCGGCGGCGGCGGCGGGGGGGCCTTTCCTCACCTCCCTTGCGGGCGGCGGGCGGAGCCTCCGCAGGGCCCGACTCACCTGAGGGCCGCTCTGCGCGGCGACGCCGCCAACCGCTCGGCCAGCGCCTTCCCCACCGCCCGGCCGCTCCGCGCCATGCTCGGCCTCAAGCCGCCCTCATCCCCCGCCCCCGGCTCGGCCTCGCTCAGCCAGGGCTGGCCAAGACCGGGTTCCGCCCCCTGCCCAGGCTCACCCAATCGCTGGCCAGCGGCGCCGCGCGCTCAGCCCATCAGTGGCCCGAGCGGAGGCAACGTCAGTGCCTGGAGCCCGCCCTCCCTCTACACCCCTCTAGACTCCTCCCCCTCCACGCCTTCCTGAGGCACGTCATCTTTTCCCCCCTCTCCTGCTCGTGCCCGCGTTGGCCGCGGAGCCGCGCGCAGTCACAAGACGTCTGTGTGTGTGTGTGTGTGTGTGTGTGTGTGACGTGGAGGCGTGGTGTAAGAGCGACCGAATTCCCGATTGGCCGAAATGCGCGCCAGTCGCCCCCCCTTTAAAACATGGTCCTCCGTAAGGAAAGCTGCCAGCCTCTGTGTGTGTGTGTGTGTGTGTGTGTGTGTGTGTGTGTGTGTGTGTGACTTGTGATCTAATGGTGATTTTGGGGCGACCTGGTGCACATGAGGACAGCTGGTTTGCAATGATTTTGTGCCACTGCGGCACTGCACAGCATCAGATGCGCGGTTGTTTTGCTCACACCTGTGGCTGGGGACATAAGCCGTGATCTGATGCTGATTTTGGGGCGACCCGTTGCAAAAAGCTCGGGGATCCATGAGGATCTGTGCTTTGCAGCCGCGCACCGGATGCACCACTGGTTGTGGCTCCGCCGCCTGTGGACTCACACGTGCTTTACAGTGTCACGGCGGTTTCGTTTCACGTCAGTGTGTACAATCCATCCAGATCCGACTGTGACCCAGCTCCATCGCGGAGGGGCTTGGAAGAGGCCGCGGCGCCGGTTCGAGTCCGCGCCCGGGAGCTCCGGAGTCCGGGTGGAAGCCCCGCCCCACGAAGCCCCTCTTCCTGGGGGACCTCGAGCCGCTCATTGTGCCCCTCCCTCAAAGGGTTGTTGTGGCGTCAAAATGAACGGCGGGTCGGAGGAGAGCCAGGACCCCCGTTCCGCGGCCGGTCCCGCCCAGGGCGAAGCCGCTCAAAATGGCGCCCCGGGGGCCCTCCCCTCTGTCTCTTCCGCCCGCCCGCGCATGCGCGCCTCCTCCCGTGTCCCGTCCCTCCGGCCGAGGGGCGTCTCTGAGCCGCCGCCGCCGCCGCCGCCAAACTCGGGCGCGATGGAGCTCGCAGGGCCGCCGCCGCAGGGGCCTCCCGGGCGGAAGAGGCTGCCCAACCGGGACAGGCCCGCCGCCGAGGACGACGCCCTCCACCAGATCGCCCGCCAGGTCAGTCAGTCAGTCAGGCAGGCCCGCCCGCCCCTCCTCAGCCCCCTGCGGGGTGGGGGTCGCCGGCGGGGGGGAGGGGGCTCTCAGCAACCGGGCAGACCTGGACCCCTCCCTCCCAGGCCCGGACGCGCCCCGCCCATGGGCCGTTAGTGCCCGCGGCGGCGGTTCCGCCCTCTGAGCTCCCCGGAAAGGCAGTGCAGAAGAGCAGCCGCAGCAGCAGCGGGGGTGGGGGGGGGGGGGAGGGGGGGTCTGGTTTAAACCACAGACGGCGCTTTGCGCGCCCTTCACCTTCGACGGCCAGGGGGAGGGTCTCCTTCTGCTTTACTGTTGCAACTGCGCGGGGAGCGGCGCCCGGGGCGGAGGACGCCGCCTCCCTCCCTCCCTCGCTCGCGGCCGGACGGCTTCTCTGCTGCGGCTTGTTGGACGGCCGCCCCCTCGACAAGCCTCGTTCAGCCGAAACAGCAGCCCAGCGGATGTGCTCCTCCTGCGCTCGCTGACCCGGGCGGGCGGTGCTGCTGCCGCGAGGACGGGGGCCAGGCTGGTCGCCAGCAGGCAGAGCTCCAGCGCAGACTGCTCCGGCCAGCGGGGCCCTAAGGCCGCTCACGCTGAAGGGCAGTCGCCAAAGTCAGGCTGCCGGGTCAAAGCTAAGCCCCTTTTGAATTGTGTTATTATTCAGTTAGGATATTGCATTGCCTTAATTGGCAACATTAGATAAATTTAAAAGCACACATACCTTCGTTTTCTGCATGCCAAATTGCAAACACACCCAATATTAAAATTAGAGGTAGCATACTGTCCACCTACACATTTCGAAAGAAAAGAACAGGATCCTCTCCCGCCCCCATTCCCAATTTTTCCTCTGGAAATAGCGAATTTCATGCATTCTTCTCCCCCCCCCCCCCCCCCATAGCAACTATATCTGTTCTCCCCAAAATGTTTTCTTTTTTCAGCTGGCAAAATAGAAAAAAAACATATGGAGCAAGCAGGAGATGAACTTTGTTGTGGTCTTATTTAAACAGTGTGAAATTGAGGGTATTCATACATTTTGCTTTGGTAGGCTGAAGCCAGACTTGCAGCGAAACGTGCAGCACGAGCTGAAGCTCGGGAAATCCGAATGAAGGAGCTTGAACGGCAGCAGAAAGAGGTATGTTAAGTGTTGTTATGGTGCCTTTGTTTGCTTCACTAGAAGAAGAGTTGGTTTTTATACCTCGCCTTTCTCTACTGTCAGGAGTCTCAAAGCTGCTTACAATTGCTTTCCCTTCTCTCTCCCACAACAGACTCCTTGTGAGGTAGGTGGGGCCGAGAGGGTTGTGAACGAGAGCTGTGGGAGGCCAAAGATCACCCAGTGGGCTTCATATGGTGGAGCGGGGAATCAAACCTGGTTCTCCGTGTTAGGAATTGAACCTGGTTCTCCAGATTATAGTCTGCTGCTCTTAATTACTACATCAGGCTAACTCTTAATCTAATTGGAACCCAAATGTGTGCTGTTTCTAGAATTCCATTTGAAGACCTGAGAATAGATTATGTAACAGTGTTGTAAAATTTGTTCCTATTCTGCTGCAGAAGCAGACAAAACCCTAATTTTCCAAAACAGGCTTTTTACAACTACTTAAAACAGGCGTGTTTATGTTTCTTGATATAATTTCATAGAAAGAAAGAAACTTCCTTGAGGCTCCTTCGTCACCTGTTCCTTGATCTCTCTGCAATAGACTGAATTGAATTAAATGTGCCAGATTCACCAAGTACATACGGCTTATAGGCGAAGCTGAACCAAAGCCAGCCCATGGTAGAAGAACACCATGTCTATGTACTTGACTGAGTTATGGAGAGATTCCCCAAAGAGTTATGGAGAGATTCCCTTATTAGATCCTCCAGTATTTCTATTAGATCTTCCAGTATGTGGAATGGGAGAAAGCAACTAACCAGACTAGCATGCTCTGGTTCAGCCTGTGGAGGGCCCCGGGGACCTGAAAGCACCTTTCCAGCCAGTTTTCTTCTACTTACCAGTCTGCCTTCCAATCATGGTTCTACTCGTGCAAGTATTCATTCAGTGTGGACGGCTTCTGGGTGTATCCCCAGCCAGAGCTTGTGGAACCAGCTGTGCTGCTTTCAGGGAGAAGTGGCAGTCTCTCTTGCTTCCTCCCTTTGGCCTGGAAGACAACCAT
This sequence comes from Sphaerodactylus townsendi, assembly GCF_021028975.2. Classification (NCBI taxonomy): domain Eukaryota; kingdom Metazoa; phylum Chordata; class Lepidosauria; order Squamata; family Sphaerodactylidae; genus Sphaerodactylus; species Sphaerodactylus townsendi. Next base: position 1,169,204 of record NC_059426.1, read on the forward strand.
CTCAGCCGCAGGGCCCGTTCATGTGTATGTTCTGTGCCAACAGGAGTTCCATGTCTTTAACTGCATTCATGAGCTGATTAAGGGGTGGCAGCAGTAACAATAGCAGTTGCATCCGTTGCAGATAAAAGCGGGACCTGACTGCACTTTCCTGCCCCTCCTCAAATAAATTCCTCACAATCTTTTTGAAACCTTTTCAATGTACCCAGCAGGATCTTTCCAAAATGGCAGGTGTCTGAAATTGTTTGTGGGGTAGGCAGCGTTTGTATCTCAAAGTGGAATGGTTCTTTTTGTAGTAGTTACTAATTCAGGCTGTCTCCTTACTGAATTAAAGATCATTTCCTGCATGCTGGTATGGGCCGATGGGCATGTGCACAGACCTGCGGGTGGATTATAAGTGAACAAAATTGTATGTCTCATTATGTTGTCTCTTGCATTTAATCAACAGTCAATATTTGCAAATAATGGTCTTTTAAGATTTTGTTCTCAAATACAAATTAAAGCTGTCTCACTGAAAGCCATTTTCTCGTGGAGGCGTAGGACAACTTGCTGGTTTCTCGCCCCTTTATTAGGAAGGCAGGAACTAGATTTCTGTCACTTCCTGTCTTGCGGTCCGGTGGCCATCTTCCTTCAGTATCTTTCCTGATTCTGAAGGGAGAGCATGGACTTCACAGAACTCTTAGCATTTGTTGTGTCTTTTTGTCAGTGTTTTGTGTGTGTTTGACTGTGTGTCCTTTTGCTGTAGTCCCTACCCTCCTGTGTGTCTTTGTTTTTGGGTAGGGTAGAACTTTCTCCAAGCAAGGCCTGAGGCCTAGGCAATTCTCATTTTTTTTCCAAGCCACAAAATGGCATCTAAACAATTTTCCCCTCTGAAGGAAAAGTTCTTCAAGACTTCTGCAGAGGGGACCAGAGCGGCTGCAGTGAGAGAAGAGAGATCCCTCTCAGGCAGCCGCTTAGCTGACCTGGAGCAGGGCGACGAGATCCGCCCGGGCAGCCGCTTGTCTGACCCAAAGGCTGGAAGCGCTCCTCCTGGCGAGAGAAAAAAGTACAGAGCCAGCCCTACCAGAATTAAGCAGACAGTAAACATGCAATATTATAGATGCTTGCGGGTGGTGGAAAGTGCCATCAGGTCACAGCTAACTTAATGGCAGCCTCATAGGGTTTTTAAGGCAAGAGATGTTGAGAGGTGGTTTGCCATCACCTAGTGACTTTGGAGTTCCTTTATGCTTTCCCAGTCAAGTACCATGCCTAGCCATGCCTAGCTTCTGGGGTCTGATGAGGTCAGGCTAGCCTCTACCATTTCACATTTTTTTTGCCCTCTGCAACTTACAGTTTCTCCTTTTCTGAGAGAGCTTCTAACTTGTTGGATCAGGGGAATGCTGTGGACATAGTTTATCTTGATTTCAGTAAGGCTTTTGATAAGGTTCTGTGTGATATTGTAATTGACAAATTGGTTAAAAAAATTTCCCCATGATTTTGCCCCCCCCCCCCCCCCCCGACATGACCAGATCAGCTGCGCCAGGGAATCTGTAACTAAGCTTATTTTTGGAGTAGGGCTTATATTTCAGGCATCCTCCAAAAATCATGATAGGGCTTTGTAGAGAAGGAGGCTGACTGCCACTTCTCAAAACGTGGGTCAGGATTTTGAAATGCACAACAAAAACTCAGAGGCTGAAACTTTAAATAAAATAAACTTTAAATAAAACTTTAAATAAAATTGGGGTTTATTGAGAGCCGCACCTTCTCAATAAACAAAATAATCAGAAGGAATAATCAAAGGTTAAAAATGACACCATAAACAACGGTAGCATAGCATGAAACTGCAAGCAAAGATCAAAACAGAAAATATTGCGAACCAAGCTGGTCTGGCAGAGTTTAAGTTATTCAAAACAACTATGATAACATACAAAAAACAAAGATACGCTCAGGCAGTACAGAGTAACAAGCAATAGAAACAGAATGAAAAGAAAGGTAGATCTAGAGTGAGAGCATTGAAAGCAATTATACAAAATTATTGCTGAGTTAGCATAAACGAACCAATCAAACTCTCACATCAATTTGCAAAGACAGCATAGTGTAAAAACATTTTTACCACCAGGTGTAATGTCTAAAGTTCTAATAAGAAGAAAATACTTTCAGCTGGGGTGTGACTTTTAGCTCAAACAGAATAGAATTAAAGCGATAAAGGTAATTTCTCCACAGGCTTATTTTCAGAATAGGTCTTATTTTCGGGGAAAACCGGGTAGTATCCCAATCATGCGCGTGGTGACACTGCTTGGCTGTGCTCTTGTCAGACCTCTCTTGGAGTATTGTGTTGAGTGTTGGGGATCACAGTTTCAGGAAGATGTTGACAGGCCAGAATGTGTCCAGAGGAGGGCAGTGGGGATGGTAAAGGGGTTGGAGGGCAGTGGGGATGGTAAAGGGGTTGGAGACCAAGTCATAAGAACATAAGTATGAGGAAAGGTGAGAGGAGCTGCAGACCTTTAGCCTGGAGAGGAGACCACTGATTGGTGATATGGGAGCCATCTTCAAGTACTTTCAGGGCTGTCACAGAGAGAGGATAGTGCAGTGTTGTTTTCTGTTGCCCCAGAAGTTTGAACCGGAGCCAACGGGTTGAAATTAAGTCCACAGTGATCTTGGTTAAACATTAGGAAGAACTTCTTTTCAGAGCAGTTCCTCAATGAAACAGGCTTCCGTTGGAGGTGGCTGGCTCTCCTTTTTTGGACATGTTTAAATAGAGGCTAGATGATCATCTGACAGCAAGGCTGATTCTGTGAATTTAGGCAGAGCATGAGAGGTTCGCTTTTCAGAGCTAACAGAGATCATAAATGACTCCCAGACAGCAGTGTCCTGCAAATATCTTTGCATCACTCTGTTTCTAAGAGACAAAGCTGCTTTTTCAAAACTGGGCAGCGACCTGACTTCAGCAAGGAAAACTCAGGTCGAAATTCTTGTTATGATTAGACCACATTTGTTGTCCAGCCCCTCGAGTTAGAGGTAACTTGTGTCCTTTCCTGGAGCATTGGTGAGGCAACACCACATACTTTTGGATCTTGTCTACTGTAGTTCATTATTCCATGTGGTTAGAAAGTGGAATTTAGATCCTTAGTCTCACAGGCAGTGAATAACCTTTTACCTCAACTGCATGATCTTCTTCACTCTCTTTTGGAGAAGAAGTCCTTTGAAGAGGTTCTGGTGCCTGATTTGATCAGAGGGTTCCATTCTAAAGTTTTCCTTTTTGATAAGAACAGTGGTTCTTGTCCCATTTTAGCTGTCAAGGGACTGAATAAGTTTTCCTTAGTTACCAAATTCAAAATGGTGTCACTAGTTTCTGTATTGCACTTATTAAACTATAATGGTTGATTTATTGTAATTGATCTATACCAGGGGTAGGGAACCTGTGGCTCTCCAGATGTTCAGGAACTACAATTCCCATCAGCCTCTGTCAGCATGGCCAATTGGCCATGCTGGTAAGGGCTGATGGGAATTGTAGTTCCTGAACATCTGGAGAACCGCAGGTTCCCTACCCCTGATCTATACGATGCCTGTTTTCAGGTGGCTGTACATCGGTCGAAGGCTTGTCAAAGGCTTTCACGGCTGGAATAATTGGGGTGTTGTGTGGTTTCCGGGCTGTATGGTAGTAGTAGCATTTTCTCCTGACGTTTCACCTGCATCTGTGGCTGGCATCTTCAGTGGATGCAGGCGAAATGTAAGATTTGCAGGATCTGCTGAAGATGCCAGCAACAGATGCAGGCCAAACGTCAGGAGAAAATGCTACTACTACCATACAGCCCGGAAACCACACAACACCCCAATACATAGGTAACATAGGAAATGTCTCTGATTTGACTACACAGGGAAGGTTGGTCAATATTTTTTGCATCTGCCCCCATGAGGTTCACCAAATGTATGGCACTTGTGGTAGCCTTCTTCCATCTTCAAGGGTATATGACCTGTCTGTACTCTGTTCAGGGTGAAGATGAGAACTGGATTATAGGTAGCTCAATGCTCCACTGTGGTCCTAGTCTCCACCTTGTTCCGTTTCTGCCCTTTCCCCCACCTTAGAGGTCTGGAATGTATTTTATGCTGCCCACCATGTTCTGAAAGCTTCAGAAGGCACGGCCATTTTCATTATGTTTGCAGGAGTTTCTTCTTCTTTCAGCTCTCCTGATGGCCACTGTAATATGAAAAATAGATGAACAAGTTTCTTGTTCCTTGCTATCCTGGCCACGTCTCTTTTTTTCTTTTTGTCTTAGAGGAGACGTTCTCAAAGCTTCGTGGAGTCTATATAAGAGAATCACAGGTGCTTGGAGAATTTATCTATCTCCTATTAAGAAGCAATGGTTAGACCAGCCCTCAACCCAGTGCTTCTTGATAGGAGGTAAACAAATCCTCTGACCACCCGTGACTCTTAAATGTTGTTTAGAAAATGCACAAAGTCTTGTGTAAAAGCATGAGATTGGATGCCTGCAAATATTTACGCTGGGAGACCTTGGGCCACTTGCCCTCTCTTATCCTAGACTAACTCACAGGGTTGTTGTGAGGCTACACTGGAGGAGAGGCGATAACAGGTGACCTTCCCTCCCACAGGAACAGACCTCATACAGTGGCTTCCATGGGTGTAGTGCATTCAGAGGTTATACCCTTTCATCCTACCCTACCTCACAGGGTTGTTGTGAAGCTGCACTAAGGGAGAGGAGATAATAGAATCATAGAGTTGGAAGAGATCAGAAGAGCCATCAAGTCCAACCTCCTGCCATGCAAGAACACACAATCAAAGCACTCCCGACATATGTTCATCCAGATTCAGAGACCTTTATTAGGCATATAGGGGACAAAAGGAATTAGGCATATAGGGGACAGCATGGGGACAAAAGGAAAAGGTAAATCCAATAGAGAACATTGAAAATAGTGTGAACAGAAGCCAAGGGAACCTAGTGTCAGGACCATGCCTGTCAGTATCTTGATGTCTTGCTGTGTGAGATTTGCAATTGTTTCCCTGTTTCCCTCTTCCCTTCCTAGCAATCTCCTGTTAGCAATCTCCTGGCACCAGCCCATCCTCAAAGAGGTGTGAAAGGTTCCCAGGTCCTTTGTAGCTTTGTAGTAGAAACTGTAATGGACCTTTGGTGTGGGGCGAAACCGGGGGTGGGTGGGTTAAAAGATATAAGTCCTGGATCTGAGCTCTCTAGCTCAGATCCTGCTATACATTGTTACTCTTTGCATCACTTGGAATAAACTGCTTTTGGACTTTCCTACGGTCTCTGTTATTTCCACGTTCGAGATTCTGACACCGAGTTCAAAGCGCACAGCAAAAATTTTGCTATGATTTCCGTTATTTTATCCTCAGGATTGTTGAGCAGAAGAATCATCTTTGCGTTGGTAGAGAAATCCGTGAACCCAGCCAAGCTTAAGGCAGAGAAATTGGGCCTAAAGCTGTTATACTTTGGGCAGGAGAGCAAGATGTGTTCAAGAGAGTCAGTATAGGAAAGGCAGAAAGAACAGTGCTGATCATGCCAATGGATGTTTAAGAACTGACCTTGAAGTAATGACGATGGAAAGGAATTGCATCTTGCTCTTGAAAGTGCCCATCTAAGTTTATGGTTTGGGAGTTGGTTCAGATAGTGGGCAACACAGAGCTTTCGGGGAGTGATCCTCAAATACAAGAGTGAACAAGAACTCTGTGCCTTGCTCAAAAGATATTGAAATTCCTGATCAAATAATTTATTTTTAGTTGGCGAAAAACCTCGTTAGTAAGCATAATCAGGGAGTCCCAGGGAAGGCCTAATGGGGAGATCTTAGCCTCGATTAGTAACCACCAGTCAGAGGTCTGGAGCTCATGCGTCACTAGTTGAACCAAGCTGTGCGAGTCAGAGTGGAAACAGAGGCGTACCCAGAATTTGAAAGTGGCGACCTACACCCTGGTTTCCAAAAGGTGCTGTCCTGCCTCAAGGCAAAGGACTGCATAGGGGATTCAGGGAATTCTGCTTTTTTATATTTTATATATAAAATTTTATATATAAGAGATTTTATATAGGAAGCTGGACTGCAGCTGTTCAAGCGTGGATTTTCATGCATGGATCCATATAGGAACCCCATACAATAGATATTGAACCATTTTTGTGATAAATACTTTCAGGGCCGCCAGGATGAATCTGCCGCCATCGGAGGTGAAAAACTTCAGAAGGACAGCAGCAGAGGCACATTTGCTACCCCTCAGGGCCTTATCTCTGTGTTTAGCTCAGCCAGGCTTGTATTGGAAGACAACCACTAGGCATTTAAGGGATCTGACTTGCTCAATAACTGAGCCCTGAATAGATCAGATCACAGCACTACGGGTATTTGACAAAAACATGACCTTAGAGTTTGATGGATTTATTGAAAGCTGATTAGATGTGCAGTAGTTGTTGCATTTAAGGAGTGAGTTCTTGAGGCCGACCCTTGAGCAGAACAGCAGAACTGCATTGTTGGCATATAGCAGGATTGGGAGCGGAACTTTATTCAAAAAAGGACAATGAGATTTTATGCTATTCAGGGTCGGGACAGGATCATTTAGGAAGAGATTGAACAGAACAGGGGCTAACACGCAACTTTTCTTGACTCCCTGGGAAACAGTGATGTTGGGAGTTAAGTGGCCTAAAGGATTGATTCTAATTTGACAGGTGGGGGTTTTATGCAGAGACCATATTGACATAAGGAATCTGGGGTTCATTCCAAGATTCATCAATTTAGACCACAGGAGGCCTTTTTTAGGTCTATGAAGACTTACCTTTCTGCACATATTTTGAGATGAGCATACTCAGAATCATGCAATGATCTAGACTTCCCTTTCATAAAGCCAATCTGTTGTCAGATTCCCTGTCAGACAATAATTCACTTGATTGGTTCAAGGCTTTTATTGAAGACATGTCAGGAACATAGAAAGAAAGTTATGGTGGAAAATGCAAGATCCCCACCCCCACATGAGAAGCAGACAGTTCACATTGTCCAGACTGGAGTCCCATCTCAGCCGCAGAACTCCAAGGCCGCAGCTAGAACTGATAACACTGCATCTGCAAAAGCAAAAGCAACATTTCCCCCCAATTTCCCCATCATGACAGTTCCGCTCCCTCTAAGGCCCTCCCCCAGGTTTGCTAGGATAGGCTTGGTGAAACGTTTTGATGAATTTGGGAGCTCGAATGCAAGTTGCTTTCACCCATTCATTCTGCCCTGGCAAATAACCTTTCCATGAAATCAGGCATTGCAAGCGGTTGCAATAGATGCGAGAGTCCACTGTATCTTGAATTTCATAATGCAAGGCCCCATCAATCAGAGGCAGAGGAGGCGGAGTAGGTGTAGGATGTCCGGCATTGGGAGCTCAGGCCTTTGTTAGGAGGCTGCAATGAAAAACTGGATGTATCTTATGTAGAGCTTTAGGCAGTCTTAGTTGTACAGTCACCTCATTGATTTTGTGAACAACAGGAAATGGGCCTATGTACTTATGTCCCAATTTTTGATACTTATAAATGTTTCTAAGATTCTTAGGAGAAAGGAAAATCATCTCCCCCACATCCAACGGAAGGGGGCAGCAATGCTTGTCAGCCTGTTGTTTGTGAGCATCTTTAGCTTTCTGTAATGCCCTGAGAATAGGATCCCAGCCATCTACGATCTGCTGGACCCAATCCTGTGATTCCAGAGGATCGATAGTGGGTTGACCCAGAAAAGGTAGGGGCTTGCCCAGTTAGTCCTGAGACAACCTCAAAGGAGTTTTTTCCAGTGCTGCTGTGGATTGCATTATTGTAGGTATATTCAGCATACGGTAAAAGATCCACTCAGTTTTTTTGTTGTTGTTGATAATTACTATAGCATCTGAGATATTGTTCTAGTGTTTGACTGGTCAGTTCAGACTGGCTGGCTGTTTCCGCGTGATAAGCGGAAGATAACGCTTTCTCCACCCCCAAGATGTGCATGAATTCTTTGCAGAACTTTGAAACAAATTGGATACCCCGATCAGAAATAATTTTGTCCTTTGCCAAATGCAGTCGACAGATATGCTGAATAAACATCTTGGCCAATTTTGGTGCACTGGGAATGGAGGTGCAAGGAATAAAGTGGGCTTGTTTAGAGAATAAATCAACAACCATCCAGATTACAGTCTTGCCTTGACTGGCACACAAATCAGTGATAAAATCCATTGATATAACTTTCCAAGGTTGGCTGGGAACGGGTATTGGGTGTAGAAGCCCTTGGGGCTTCCCAGGATTTTCTTTTGCCATGGCACAAATGGAACAGCCCCTAACATAAGCGTCTATATCTTTGTGCATGGTGCGCCACCAGCATTGGCGTCAGAGAAGGTGTAAAGTTTTAACAAAATCAAAGTGTCCTGCTGCTTTGGAATCGTGCCCTTGCTGTAGAACAGCTCTGCGCTGTGAGGGATGTACAAAAAGCCGATCTCCCTTCCACCACATTTCATCACATAATTTCAACTGAGGGCCTTCCTCCTCTGGCGGGAATTTCTCCTTACCCGCCTCCAGGAAGGAGGAGAGAAGGTTTGCAGGAGGTTGGACCACGGGAGTCGACGTTGTTGCGTCTGAGTGGTTATTTGCAAGCCCAGCTGGGAGGAGGAAAGAATGGTTTGGGGTGGTCATATCTCCACCCCCTCTGAAATGGGGAGGCTGGAAAGTGCATCTGCCAATCAGTTGGGTTTACCTGGGAAAAAGTGGATGGTGAAATTAAATCGGGGTAAAAAAATCAGCTGCTTAGCTGATAGTTTACCAGAGGTGCTAAGCGAGGCAAGATTTTTATGATCCTTCCACACTTCAAATGTACAAGGGGTGCCTTCCAGCCAATGTCTCCATGTTGACAAAGCCTGTTGGATAGCTCCGGTTTCTTTATCTCCTACAGTCCAATTAATTTCGGAGCCAGTAAATTGTTTGGACAAGTAAGTACAAGGGTGCAGTTCGCCATCTGCTCCCTTCTGGAACAATGTAGCCCCCAGTGCCTTATCCGAGGCATCTACATGTACCACAAAGGGTTGGGCTGGATCTGCATGGGTTAGTACCGGTTCGGAGGTAAATGCTCGTTTGAGGGCATCAAACACAGTCTGGCAGGATAGTGTTCACCCAAGAGGGGCACTTGGGCAGGTTGCTGTAGGACCCTTCCCCTTGGTGCAGAGTAAGTCCGTGAGGGGTAATGCAAGTTCAGTAAAGTTAGGGATAAAGTCTCGATAAAAGTTGGCAATGCCAGAAATTATTGTAGCTGCTTATGAGTAGCAGGAAGTGGCCATTGCAACACATCATGTACTTTGGAGGGATCCATTTCCAGTCCCTAGAGCAGTGATGGCGAACCTTTGGCACTCCAGATGTTATGGACTACAATTCCCATCAGCCCCTGCCAGCATGGCCAATTGGCAGGGGCTGATGGGAATTGTAGTCCATAACATCTGGAACGCCAAATGTTCGCCACCACGGTCCTAGAGATTCTATAGCCCAAAAAGTCCAATTTTTTTCTGGTAAAAAGCACATTTAGACAGCTTGACAAAGAGAGAGTTGCCTAACAAACATTTCAGCACTTCTCGAACTAGTTGTACATGGAATCCCTCATTCTGCGAGTAGGTCAGGACATCATCCAAGTACAGCACTACACATTTAAACAACAAATCTTGGAGCACATCATTTATGAGGCTCATGTAAACTCCGGGGGCTCCACTTAACCCGAAGGGCATCACTTAATATTCAAATTGACCATAGTGAGTATTAAAAGCTGTTAAATGTTCAAATCCTTCAGCTATTCGTACATGATAGTAAGCTTCTCTTAAATCCAGTTTGGTAAAAATCCGTCCCTTGCCCAAGCTTGCTAGCAAGTCCTTGATCAGTGGGAGTCAGTATTTATTACAGGTTGATAATCTGTTCACAACCAATAATCTGTGCACAACCAATAATCTGTGCACAACCAAAGGGAACCATCCTTTTTTTTTTGGCAAACAATACTGGTGCTGCATAGTTACTAGAGGTGGATCAGATGAATTTCCGAGCCAGATTCTTGTCCAAGAACTCATGGAGGGTGGAGTCTTCCACTGGACTCACAGAGTATAGACAACTTTTTGGAAGTTTGGCACCTGGAACTAGCTCGATTTTACAATCAGTTTTTCAATGTGGGGCTAAGGCATCACATTCTTTTTCTTTGAATACTCAACTTAGGTCCTGGTAGGGGGTCGGAATGCTGTCCCTCTCCTCAAGGCAAGATCCAAGAGAAGCTGCCACCCCCTCTTCCTTTGATGTGTCTCTGCTCGGGGTAGGGGTGGAGTGTATGTGGCTTCCACACGGAGGATCGGTGAAACGTACAATCTGGTCTGCCCATTTAATAGTGGGATTGTGATCTACTAGCCAGGGCATTCCCAAAACGACAGGGTATTTGGCCACGTTGGCAATTATAAAACTGCGGCACTCCCAGTGTTGAGTGCACTGGATCAGCACTTTTCCAGTTTTAAAAGCAGCAGGAGGCCCCTCCATGGGACGACCATCCATCTGGGTAAATTGAATGGGTCTGTGGAGGGGTTTTAAAGTTAAACCTAACCTTTCTGCTACACTGGGGTGCATTAAGCAGTGGTAACATCCAGAATCCACTAACGCCTGACCCATAATCCGGGTCCCTTTGGGAGAGTTGGACACAATCATGGGTAGGACTATGGGTCCTTTATCTTCACTCACCCATTCTGAACCTTCCGTCAGTGGGCCTGGACCTCGGACCACAGCAAGATGGCCAAATCCCTGTGTTTCTCCATCAGAATCGGGAGAGGATGGAATTGGTCCAAAAACTGCTTTTGAGGATCCTGTCTTAGGCCTGGTGACACGAGGCTTGTTTACTCATGATGGAGTTGCCCCTTGACTGGGGGTTTTGCGGGGCAGGTGGCAGCCATGTGTCCACTCTCCCTACAGTAAAGACAGAGACCCAAGCAATGCTGGCGAGCATAAGGGGTCTCATCAGGTGCACTGGTTGTTTTCCCATCCGATTTACGGGGTCCCATTGGGGCCGTTTGCCTCTGACGGTGGCTGTAACTCATCTTGGTCTCGAAATTATGGGCCTCCATCATCCGAATTTCAGCTTCTCCAGCTAGAATAATCCAATCGATTAGGGTGTCTGGGTTGCTGGACATCAAGGCCCACCGGCGTAATTCGGGGTTGAGCACACCCTTGTATGAATGGATGAATATCTGCTCCGGCCAATCAGGGATTTTACTGGCCACTGCTCGAAACTCCCCCCAAAACTCTACCAAGGATTTATTGCCTTGGCACATTTGCAAAATGTCCCTTTTTCTTTCTCCCCCAGAAATGGATTTTCAAAATGTCCCTGCAAAGCCATCAGAAAGTGAGGGAGTGATCGAAGTTCAGGAGGAGCATGCTGGTGGAACAACCCTATTTAACAGCACCCACCTCGTGAACCCTCTCCGCTTCAGTAGTGTAGCTACCCTAATGGTCCTGCATCCAGGAAATAGGGCAAATGGTCAGGGGCGCTATCAAATTGAACCTTCAGGTGCCTCCGAGGCATTGGGACCTGGATCACTACCGGTGGTGCCGGAGCGGGCGTGTTCGGTGGGGCAGGTGGCACCCCGCCAGGGACACCCCTAAGCCCGGAACCCACTGTCCGGGATGGGGGAGCCTGCATTATGGGTGGAGGAGCTGTCGCTTCTCTAGTTTGAGTCCCAAACTGGAACTGAGTGTGGCCAATGGGGTTGCTCTCTGCAGCCTGACTTCTAACCGATTCAGCTGCTCCAGCCCGGGCCTGCAGGGACTCCATTTCCTGATGGAGCTGGTGAATCACAGCCTGGTATTCACTCTTCTGGTTCCACTGGTCAGCCTCCTGCCTTGAGATGTCCATGGTTCTCGTGATCCGAATTAGAGTCCGAGTAGTAATCATCAGTCAGTTCCAATTTTTTTCTTTTTCTCCACGCCACGCTTTTCACGCGCTCAGAGTGTGGTTCCACAGCTCCCTCTCAGGGTAGTACAGTTCTTCAGAAATTAGTTCTGAAAAGAATCCACAGATCTGGGTCACCTCCATGCTCTGCCTAAACTCCACTAGTGGCGGATCAGACGTGGAGGTGAACTCAGATCCTCGACAAATCCGGTTGTCAGTCAGACCCTGAATGCTGCCAATGCGCAAACGTCCAAGTCCAATCGCAGCCTCCTCCACATCAGGGGGCTCATGCACAGAGCCTGTTACTACCTCTGTAAGAGACGAGTTTGCCCCATCCCCAATGGAGGGAAAGTGCGGTGCCTCTTGTCCATGAAACATAATTACCAATAAGGTGTTTGCAACTTCAGCCGACAATTGAAGCATAAAGTTGGCAACATTCACAAAGCAGAACTGTCTTAATATCAGATTCCCCGTTCAGACAATAAATCATTTGATTTGTTCAAGGCTTTTATTGCAGACATGTCAGGAACATAGAAAGCGTGTTCTGGCGGAAAGTGCCCCAAACTCTTGATAATATGAGTCCAAGATCTGTCTGCTTCTCATGTGGGGGTGGGGATCTTGGACTCATATTATCAAGAGTTTGGGGCATTGTTCAGCCTGGAGTCTCTTCCCAGCCGCAGAACTCCAAGGCCACAGCTAGAAGTGATAACACTGCACCTGTGTAAGCGAAAGCAATCCCCCCCCCCCCCCCCCGAGCACCATCATGACAGCTGTTCATTTTTTCTGCCTAAGTGTAGAATCTTACATTTATCTCTGTTGAAAATCATTTTGTTAGTTTTGGCCCAACTCTCTAATCTGTCCAGGTCATTTTGAATCCTGTCCTTGTCCTCTGGGTATTAGCTACCCTTCCTAATTTGGTATCATCTGCAAATTTGATTAACATGCCCTCTATTTCAGTATCCAAGTCATTGATAAAAATATTGAATAGCACTCGGCCCAGGACAGAACCCGGTGGCACTCCACTACTCGCTTTTCTCCAGGATGAAAATGAGCCATTGCTGAGCACTCTTTGTGTTCAGCCAGTCAACCAAGTACAAATCCATCTAACAGTTGCATTGTCTAGTCCACATCTTTCCAGCTTACTCACAAGAATATCATGGGCCACCTTGTCAAAGGCCTTACTAAAATCAAGGTATGCTACCTCCATAGCATTCCCTTCATCTACCAAATTTGTCACTCTGTCAAAAAAAGAGATAAGATTAGTCTGGAATTACTTGTTTTTGAGAAACTCATGCTGATTTTCAGTGATCACATTATTCCCTTCCAAGTGCTTACAGACTGTCTCCTTAATGATCTGCTCCAGAATCTTTCCTGGTATTGATATCAGGCTGACTCGGCGGTAGTTGTTTGGGTCATCTTTTTCCCCATTTTTGAAGATGGGGTCAACATTAGTTCTCCTCCAGTCCACTGGGATTTCTCCTGTTTTCTATGAGTGCTCAAAGATTATAGCAAGCAGTTCTGAGATTACTTCTGCCACCTAAAGACCATGCCACTTCCATTCCGTTAATCAGGTTATCATTGTTGGTTAGGAGCAGATCTAAAATAGCTAATCACCTTGTTGCTTCGTCCACCTTCTGGGGCATGAAATTGTCTGCAAGGCAAGTGAGGAAATTGTTGGACCTGGTAGTCTTGACAGAGTTTGACTCCCAGCAAATATCTGGATAATTGAAATCTCCCATTACGACTATTTCTCTTCTTTGTGAAAGTTTGGTCATCTGTTCCAGGAAGGCATCATCCAACTCCTCAGTCTGGCTTGGGAGTCTGTAATAGACCCCCACAGTGAGATCACTCTTGTTTTTCTGCCCCTTAATTTTTACCCAGCTGCTCTCAACCTGGTTAAGTCATGGACTTAATATGAGGTGACCTTCCGTCTGACAGAAACAGACTGCAGGGAAACCTCATACAGTGGCTTCCATGGGTGTAGGGGGTTCAGAGGTAATGTTATTCACCCTAGCCTACCTCACAGGGTTGTTGTGAAGCTGCACTGGAGGGGAGCCCCTCCTCCAAAGCAGCCATTTTCTCCCGGGGAACAGATCTCTGTAGTCGAGATATCAGTTGCAAAAGAGCTCCAGGCCCCACCCGGAAGTTATAATATCAAAAAATTAAAGGTCATCCGCAGGAAAGAGGGAGGCAAGTATACTCTTGGAATATATAGAAACAAAATAAATGTTATAATGTGAGAGTTGTGTGATTATGCCAGAGGAACTATTGTCAAACAATTTTAGACAAATCAAAATGTCACAATTTATTAGTAGTAAATCTCATTACTTACAAGTAGTACAATAAACATGAACATTACTCTCAAGTTATAAATCTCTTTTCTCATGAATAGTACATTCAAATGGTACACTTTCCTTATTGAACCTTAATTGGTAAAATATCATTACACTCGAGTAATACATTCAAATAGTAACCCATTCATACGGGGACAAGATCAAGAGGAAGAGAAGTGATGAACCCTAATGAGTTCATGGGTTACTATTGGAATGTACTACTCCTGTGTAACGAGAGTTTACTAATTATGGTTCACCAAGGCAAGTGCATCATTTGAATGTACTACTTGTGAGTAAAGAGATTTATTATTTGTGAGTAGTGAGGTTTTGGTTTGTCTAAAATTGTCTGATGGAATTGCTCCTTTTGTAGAAACACACAAGAATCAAATTATAAAATTTATTTCCATGTATTCTAAGACTATATTTTTGTTTTTGCCTCCCTCTTTGTTGTGGATGCCCTTTAAATTTTTTGATATTAGTGGCGCTCCCTCCCTGGCCTTTTTTTCTTAGCCTCAACTGGAATTTGGCAACCCTATTCTAGGTGCAAAAATGTACATTGGATTTAGAAACTGTGTATGATGTGTCGTCTTTTCAAAAGCATTTCACCCACTTTAAAAATAAAATATTTCCTAGGAGTGTTTTTTTCAGTACTTTCTAAAATTTCCTGTTTTCGCATTTTCTTTTGGGGGGCAGAATGGGGGTGGGCACAATTTTTTTCTGAATTTTTCTCATTTTTTCCAAGCCTTCACATCTCTGGAGGTAAGGCAGATTACATTCTTTGAAGACACAGTGGGAGAAAAACACATTACATAAATATTTGTTCTTAGAATGTGTTTGTAGCTGGCAGAAGTGTATTGGGGGGAAATGGCGGGACACCACCTTCTCTGGGCACCCCACCCCCTGCTCAGGGGCGTGGATCAGGGCTACCGAACCCCACCCCTGGCCTCCCTGCAGGTCGCCTTCCATCCCCAGGGCCTGGGGAGGGCAAAAGCCAGCCTACACAGAGAATGGGGGCAGGGCTTGGGGTGGGGGCCACCCACGACTTCCCTGCAGGCCGGCTTTTGCCGTCCCCAGGAAAGTGGGGAGGCAGGGCACCACAGCAGGCAGCCCAGGAGCCATCCTGCTGCTGTGGCGCTCGTCTGAGCCGCCCCTGCTTCCAAGGGCCTGGGGAGGGAAGGCTGTGCCTTGGATAGGTGCCGCAGCAGCAGGCCAGCTCCTGACAGCAGGCCCGCTCTTTCTTTAGGCGCCTCCCCTGCGTTGACCCAGCTCTTCTGAGCCAGGTCGGCGTGGGGTGGAGGGGGGGTGGGGGTGCTTGCGGTAATTTCACTCCCCCTGTCCCTGTGGGTGGTACACCTATGAGTACTGGTAAATTGTAGGGTGGTTGTGTGCTCACTGTCTTGCCATGTTTTCCTATGAACCTTGAGATGCGCACAACTTTTTGCTGATTGGAAGTCCTGTCTCAGTGTAAACAAATATGCTAGTACCTAAAGAATCCAGACTCCTGGGGTTGGGGGTTTTTTTTGGGGGGGGGGGTTGCTGCTGCTGCATCTGGTGATATCGTCTTGAAGGAGCAGAACCCTCACCTCGCCTGATGGTTAAGAGAGGTGGAAAACCAGGTTTGATTCTCCCCTCCACATGAGTGACAGACTCTAACCTGGTGAACTAGATTTCTTTCCCTGCTTTTACATATGAAGCCTGCTGGGTGACCTTGGGCTAGTCACAGTTCTCTCCAAACTCTCAGCCCCACCTCCTCACAAGACACAACAAGGTGTCTGTTGTGGTGAGAGGAAGGGAAAGGAGTTTGTAAGCTGCTTTGACACTCCTTACGGTTGAAAAAAGTGGCATATGAATCCAAACTTTTCCTCCTCTTTTTGTTAGAAGAGTGGGCCTGTTGCTTGGTGTTACTGAGAACACAACTCCTCTGCAAATTTCTGTGCGCTAATCATCAACAAAATAATGGCTTGTCTAAGGCAGTTTTCCTTACTTTTGACTGGAAATTTGAGCTGTTTACCGTTTATCAAGCACGCAGATGGCATATTTGATAAATCTAATTTACCTTAAAGTGCAGTATACTTCTGCATTTTGTTTACACTTCATCTGTTTCTCTTTTCTTCCTCATCATTGCGAAGATCTATCAGGTTCAAAAGGTAGGATATTCTAAGCTTTTCTGTGATTGCATGCATGATTTTCTTTTGCAGTGGGTATCATTCGAACATGTGACAAATCTGCTTGATCATACTTGGAAATATTAGAAATCTTTAAGGCGATCTCGGTTCCTTCTAATCTATAAAAATTACTAACAGCCCAATCCAGTTGAGGGTGGTGGCCAGGGACAGGCCTGCTTCTGCTACACCACCCTGCTGCCTCCAGAGAGCTTTCTGTCAGCTCAGGGAGAGGAACCCCCCCCCCCCCGAAAACACCTCCCCAGTGCTGGAAAGCGTTCCATAGGGCCTAAGGGACAAAAGTGTAAATTCTGGACTCCAGCTGACTAATGTGGGCTCTGTCCCTGGGAGCAGCCCAGCCCCTCCCAACTGTCCAAGCAGATGCTGACATTGCTCTGCAGCAGCCTGGACTTCCTGGTCTTGCTTCTGCGGAGCGGAGGGGCAGCCTGGTGCTGGCACTTCTGCCCCCTCTGCTGGCAGGGGTGGCCCTTGTGCCAGGAGAGGGGGCAAACATGTCAGCATGGCCCGCTGCTGGGTACACAGCCTAGCCCAGCCCCTCCCCCCCCGCCCCCGGGCTGGATTTAGTACCCCAGGCTAGTTTAGTACTACTGCAAAACACCCCTCAAGGAAGAAGCAAGGCTAGTTTAGTACTACTGCAAAACACCCCTCAAGGAAGAAGCAAGTATTCTGCTAATAATTTTTCTGTCACAGTCATGCTTTTTGAATGCCACATCCTGCACCACAGTTGAGATGCGCAGTGATCAGCAGAGGGACAAGGGATGAGTCAAGTCTCTGTCTGGCTTGGGGTGTCCGCCTGAGAATCATAGAACCTCCCTTAGTGGCTTTGCCTTTGGAGGTGGATCAGACCAAAGAAGAGGGCGGGGGAGGGGGGGGAGAAGCTGTGGTCATTGTCTTATGTAGCATTATTATAGTCTCGCCCCTGTAAACAGCACTGGGCAGATGGCACCAGTTGCAGGTTTTTGTTTTATAATGTCTTGTGTTAACCAGCTAGTATGCCATCCAGATTACATATTTCCAACAATTTGCATGGTGTGAGAAGGTGTATAGTGCAAAAAAGACAATATCCTAAAGTGTCTTAACTGATCGTCCTTCTGCCATTCTTCTGATTTGTGTATTTAAAACCAGAGGATTCTGAGAGTCAGACCTTTTACTTCCATGACATTTTTTGCATGTTCTTACTAGATGACCAGTCATCCATTTGTCTTGAAAGTGGCAGAATAGTAGAGTGAGCAGATGTTTCTGAAATGTTGTGCTTGCTGTGTACACTTTCTTGTCTTGCTTTTATTTTAGGCTTTGTACAGGCAGCAACTTTTCAGAGACTTGTAGAGCTGTCATTGTCTGCAATATGTTATCTATCTCACTTTGTTTCAAATCAAATGAGCATTGCAGGGTTCTGTAGTGCTCTAATCAGTACCTGGAAAAAAGTACAATCCACTCCCATCCGTACATGTCCATTTCTGCGTTGTTTTTACAATCATCACAGGGAGGCACTGGGTAGCGTTAAGTGGACCACTTCTCTGCCTTCTCCCGCTCCCCCATCTGAACATCTTATAAACATTTTATGATCATTCATCCAGGTGACTAGTAGCACTCATGTAGATCATCAAAAAGAATTCTAGATCAAAGTGACCTTCCATTCTCCTCCTCCTTAATAATATAAACTCTTCTCCAGCATATTTGTGAACAGTTCATTGCTATTTACCCAAATGTTCAGTGTTCACAGTTTTACTTATTTGTTCATCTTCAAGGTATCTTCCTTTCCGGAAGGAAAGACTGATTCTGCTAATTATTTGATTCTGGGCATGATGGAAAGTCTGATTTATTTGTTTCATTATGAGTTGAGGGCAGGGAAGCCCACATCAGTGGGGTCTTGGGAACTGCTCCTGCTATTCAGGGGGGTGATGCAAGTAGGGCAAGGTGGTGAATTGGGTGGTAGGAGTGAACCCTGAGATATTTTTGGTGGGACAGGGGTCTCCACTCAGTGTAGTGTCACTGTCCCCACAGTGTGTTTTGATTTTGAGACTTACTGAAGACTACCTCTTTCACCACTCATAACCATCACATTATGAGAAAGAGGCCAGTGAAATGTTTGTTTACTGGCCTGCCCGTGCGAGGCACGATTCACCATTACGCACTCTGAGGTAAATTGTCGTGGAGCTTTGGAGGCAGACACCTTTATTTGGTGAATCCCCCATTTTGCCAAAAATTAAATTTATGTTGAAGGAAATAGATTAAAAAACCCAAAACACGTGTAGGTTTATTTTACAATTATAGTGAAGTAGACTGTGGATATTAAGGGCCAACTATTTGTGAGTGTAACTTATTGAGAGAGAGTTCATTTGTTGTAAAAAGTCTGCATAACTCCTGGGCTTTTATACAAAATAATGTAGAATCAGAGTTGGAAAAGGCCACACAAGCCACCTACTCCAGTCCCCCGCTCAGTGCAGGAATAGCTGAAGCACCCCGACCAGTCTTCACCCAACCGCTGCTTGAAGACTGTCCGCAAAGGGCAGCTGATTCCACTGCTGAAATACTCTTACTGTCAGACAAAATTCTTAGTATTGAGCTGGTACCTTTTTTCCTATAATTTAAACCCATTATTGTGAGTCCTCTCCTCTGCTGCCAACAGGACTAGTTCCCATCTCTGACAGACCTTCAAATACTTAAAAGACAGCCATAATGTCCCCAACCCATAATGTCCCCAACATGTTCAGAAAGTTATACATGGTACCACAATACATCCGTGGCCTACTCCAAATCCCGCTGGTGTATCCTCCCATTGGGGCCTTACATTGGGGCCTGGTCACCAAGGAGGGTGAGGGAAATATCAAGGACCCACTAGACGAGGGGTCTGCAACCTGCAGCTTTCCAGATGTTCATGGACTACAAATCCCATCAGCCCCTGCCAGCATGGCCAATTGGCCATGCTGACAGGGGCTGATGGGAATTGTAGTCCATGGACAACTGGAGAGCCGCAGGTTGCAGACCTCTGCACTAGACAAAAGGTCAGACTCGGTGAATGGTTAGCACAGGGGTAGGGAACCTGCGGCTCTCCAGATGTTCAGGAACTACAATTCCCATCAGCCCCTACCAGCATGGCCAATTGGGCATGCTGACAGAGGCTGATGGGAATTGTAGTTCCTGAACATCTGGAGAGCCGCAGGTTCCCTACCCCTGGGTTAGCACCTGCTATTAAAGCACTGGCCCCATCATTGACCATGACCAGGGCTGCCATGGTCTGGCTTAAAAGGATTCTGGACATCCTGCCCCCGGAGAAGCAGTCAGCTAGGAAGGGGTAGAGAAAGTCCTCCTGGCTAATGCCTTCCTAGCAGATGACACCTTTGACGCCCTGACGCTTCTGGCATGCTCCAATGGCAGCTGGTGTAGTGGTGCGACGTAATGCTTGGCTACGCCTATGGCAAGTGGGCTTTCACTCCAAAACCACAGTGGCAGGATACCCCTACTTTGGGGGTACCGTATTTGGCAAAGAATTAGATCAGGTTCTCATAGAAACAAAAGATAAAAAGAAGGCCATGCCAAAATTTGTCTGGCAGGATCGACCCCAAGGTTCGACCAGAAACGCCCTTCGTTCCCACAGAGTACTTCCCAGAGTGCCTCAAGATGGGGGATGCACACATGGCAACCCCAGGGATCTTGGCAATCCCAAGGATCCTGGCAACCCAAGGGATCCTTTCGAGGGCAAAATTCCTTTCATCCAACCAATACACCCGGAAAACCCTTTTGGCCCAATCGCTCCTCCAACCAATGACAACCAAGCTGCCCCGCTAGGTGGTTGTCTACTACACTTTCGTCACTCTTGATAGGGCTGGATGACAGAGGTGATTTCCACGGGATACATGATAGAGTTCTCCAGAATCCCCCATCAACATTTAATTCTATCACCACTCAACCGGACAAGGCCATCAAAACCTTGAAAGCGGTTCATCACCTCCTTCAAATCAAAGCCATAGAGCAGGTCCCCCAGCCAGAAAAATTCCTAGGACTATACTCACACTTCTTTACCGTTCCCAAAAGGTTGGGTGACTGGAGGGTGATTCTCAACCTATGCACACTAAACACTTACATCAGGCTTCCAAAATTTTGGATGGAGACGCTCCGATCCATCACGGCGTCCCACCGTCAGAAGGACCTCATTGGATTTGATGGGGGTTTACCTCCATATAGCGATCAATCTGGCCCATCGCAAATTTCTCAGATTCGCAATACAGAATCTACACTTCCAATTCAGGGCACTTCCGTTTGGCTTTGCCACCGCTCCTAGGACATTCTCAAAGGTTCTCCTTGCACCTATCATCCTGCTGAGGGACGAAGGGGTTCACATTCATCCCTATCTCAGCAACCTTCTCATCAGGTCAAGGTCTCATGATCAGGCGCTGCGAGACATCCAAACAGTGCAGCGAGTCCTCAGTCAACATGGAGTCCTGATCAATCTCGACAAAAGTACATTAACACCGACCCAAATGATAGAGCACCTTGGAGCAGTGATAGACACCACTCAAGACACCCTATTCGTTCCCAGGGACAAAATCCTGAAAATCCAGTGCTCGGTAGCAGCAGTGATCTCAGCCAGGACAACACCACTCCTACAACTGGCCAGCCTGATGGGATTGTTGATCTCAGTCATAGACTTCACTCAATGGGGCAAGTTCCGCGCCCTGCCCTTCAACAATTCCTACCCCTCTATCAGTCACGGATCATGCAGAAACGGGACAAAATCTAGCTCTCTTCGGGTCAGCCTACAGTGGTGGACCCTTTGGTCCAACCTGAACCGAGGGAAGACTTATCTACACCAACGTTGTCCACAACTCTTCACCAATGCCAGCCTTCAGGGGTGGGGAGCAACCCTCCAACACCAATTTATGCCAAGGCAGTGGTCAAAAGAAGAATCCAGGTTGCCCATCCATGTTCTGGAAACCAGAGCGATCCTTCTAGCCCTCCAACACTTCCAACAACAACTGTATCACCAGCATGTCCTGATCAAGACCAACAATACGTCCTCAAAGATGTATGTCAACAATCAAGGGGGTTCCAGGTCTTCGAGACGGCACGAAGAGGCTTTCAAGTGGGTGGAAAAACATCTACTGTCCCCAGAGGCCGAGTACATTCAGGGCATACTGAACACCAGGGCCAACTGGCTCAGCTGCCACCAGATGTCAGAGGGAGAACGGAAACTCAACCCATGGATCTTCCAGGTGATCTGTCAGAAACTGGGCAACCCAGAGATGAACCTATTTGCCTCCCCAGGCAACTTTTAACTTTCTTGGTACATGACATGGCATCACCACCCACAGCCACGCAATGGATGAATTGACGACGGATGCACTGATGACGCTGTGGCCCCCTTGCCTGCTGTACACCTTCTGCCACGGGCCCTATGAAAGATATCCGCAGAAAAAGCGAGAGTCATCCTATTATTGTTGTTGTTGTTGTTGTTGTTGTTGTTGTTGTTATTTATTAAATTTAGTATACCGCCCTATCCCCAAAGGGCTCAGTAGCTCCAAGGTAGCTCCAAGGTAGCCCAGGCGGTCATGGTGCTAAAAAATTCTAGAGATGTCAATCACCACTCTCCTCAGCCTTCCGATCATACCAGACCTAATAGCTCAGGGCCCCCTGTGGCACCCAGATCTAGGATGGCTCAAGCTCTTGGATGGCTTGACTCTTGCGAGGAACAGGTTGTGGCTAAAAGGATATTCGAAAAAAGTTACTTCCACCATCCTGGCCTCATGCAGGCACTCGACAATCAACATATATAATTCGTAATGGAGCAGATGTCACAATGTAGATCCAGAGCATCCCTCCACAAGTGATATCCTTGACTTCCTACAACATGGTTTCAACCTGAGATTCTGCAGCTGTTGACTATTTGGACACGGATCGAGCTGCTGGATGCCCCTCCCTTTCCTTGGGAGCGAATGGCTTCCAGGTGTTGTTCAAGGCAGCCATTTATAAAAAGGCAACACCCCCCCCGACTCACAGATGTTAAAAACTGCTTCCACCCAACCGGCTCCAGCAGCTGTTCTGGAGAACCTTCCGTGAAACCCCTGTAATTCGACTGATTCGAATTACACATTTGGAACCATGAATGTTGGTTCAGAGAACCTCAGTTCCAATAGTTCAAAGCGTGAGGGCACACATACTGAATGCCAGAAGGACCCCCTGTTTAAAAAGAGAAGTCAAAGGAACCAAGGACAATGAAGACCGTATCCCTAGTCGTGTCCCCATAGTCAGCAGGGGCGTAACGAGGAAAACTGGAGCCCTGGGCAAAACCTGAGTTTGATGCCCCCCATGGGTGGCGGAAGAGTGAGACTCCCGATCCTCCTCCCTGGTGGCTTGTGGCTTCCCCACTCTTGCCGGCTGAACTGAAGCCCCCTTACTGGCAAAAGGAGCGCCGAGATGCATGGCGGTGGTGGCTGGCGGGCAGCTGTGACGTCAGGGGAAGCGGTGGTGATGGGTGGCCAGGTGCACGTGCTAGTCCTTCTAGTCCTGCCACCCCACAAAGATCCATCCAAGGACGCAGCAGGGCTGACAAGAGACGTAGTACAGGCAGCAAGGCTTGGCAGTTGTAAGGAATTCCATAGAAGCAGAAATAAAAGGCTTTTGGAGTAAAAGTCCATTTATTAAGACATCTTAGAAAGCTCAAATACACGCAGTGGCAGGAATGACACTTCCCGCCAGAAGCACAGGTTATAATACCAGTCACCCCATCCCCCCTTCCTGCTTCCCATGGGAACAGAAGCTTCATCTCCCGCGCAAAGATAAAGTCTCGCCTGATGCATCCTGGCCCATCGCCGGGTGGCTGTGGAATGCACTCCGGAGTTACCTCACCATCAACACCATTGAATCCTTTACACTCTGCCTCCCCTAAAGACCCGCTTCCCCAGGTTTTGCAATGCGAGGAGCAGCGGTGAAAAGCAACAATAAGGGTGGGGGCTTCAAATGTTTTGGAATAAACCCATTGATTATACCCAGAGGAATATCCACCCAAGAAACTAAATATTGCAAAGCGTTTGCGATTAAAGCGAGTCAGGATAAGCGTCAATTTACGTAGTGTTTGTGGCCATCAATAATAGTCCGGTGGGGCCTCTCAGTGAATGGTACCGAAGGCATCGGTGAGGAGCCTCCTTGAGCAAGCTGGAATGGAAGACAGGATGGATGTTACTAAGAGAGTTAGGCAAATCTAAGCGAGGCAGTGACATCATTAATCGCGTAATCTGAAAAGGTCCCTAAAATCTCTTGCCAAGTTTGGAAAATTTATGCGCGTCTCTAAAAGATTTTAATTGTAGATAATCACACCCAGAACCCCTGCGCAGAAATCGGCGGTGTTTATCCGCCTACAGTTTTAGAGTCCTTTGCTTGTTGTAAGGCGGTCTGGACCGACTTCCATCCCTCGGCTAGGGATGAAATCCATTGATGAAATTCTGGGGTCCCAGCAGCTCGCGGGTAGTTGTGGCGGCCGGCGGAAGGGCGACCAGACACAATTTCAAAGGGGTTTCTTTGTACTACTATGAACCGCATTGTTATGGTACTCATAGCGGAATAAGTTGCGCACCAATTGTCTTAGTGGTAGTTGGTGTATTTCGCGTAAATACTGCTCTAGGGTTCTGTTCGTTCTCTCCGTCATAGCCCGTCACTTTGAAGCGTGGTAGAGGCGGCAGCGACTACTTTCTTCGCGCTTTCCAAAACTTTGAGATGAATTGGGGCGGTCGAGGAGACTATAGCGAAGTGAGAATGAGCGGTAAACATGTTAGATAAACGCTTCAGCGCCAACTTAGGAGAGCCCGGAGGGATGGAAAGCACATGGAATAAAATGGGCTTGCTTAGAATAAGTCTACCACCACCATAAAACTGTATTGCCATGACTTTCGGAGCAAGTCTGTAATAAAGTCCATAGAAGTTGACCTCCCAGGCTGAGGCTACGGGAGAGGTTTCCAGCAGTCAAAAGGGCTTTCGGAATAGTCTTAGCTTCTGCACAAACCCGAGCAGCCTTTAATGTATGCCTCAATGTCTTTTGCGCATTGCAGCGCCAGAACTGCCGGCGGGCTAAATGCAGGATTTTCAAAAAAGCCAAAATGTCCAGCTGAGCGGGCATCGTGATGGCAGAAGCCTCAAGAACCTGCTTGCGGGGGAGCCGCGTACCAACATTCCCCCCTCAGCCAAACTCCATTCTCAAAGCGCCAATTGGGAGTCTCCCGGCTGCTGGAGGCACCGTGCAGCCGCCTCCTCCAGTTCCGCCAGGAAAGGAGAGCGAGACGCTGGGAATGGGGGGTGGAGGAGAAGTGGGCGTTTGAGATCGGTGACAGCCAGCCCTAACTGGGAGGGAAAGAACAGTCGCGTGGAATGTCTCGTAAGGCAGCTCCACCTCGGGTAAAGAGCAGCGAGCGTCAACCAGTTTGTTGGTTTTCCTGGGAAAAATGGACTGTAAAAGAAAGCGAAAAGAAATGCATTGCGTAGTTGTTGTTTGAGACATCTTGAGGGTGGAAAGAGCTGCCAGGTTTTATGATCCGACCAAACTTGAAAGTTGCTTAGCCCCCCCCCTCAGCCAGTGGCGCCAAGTGGAAGTGCTACTTTGATGGCACTTGATCTCTTTGTCTCCACAGTCCAGTTGGAGTTGACAGAGAACTTTTGAACAAATAAAGCACCGCGGAACCAGCCTACCATCTTTATTTTTCTGCAACAGGGCTGCTAAGTGCTTTGTCCGAGGCATCCCGTGAACCACAAGCGGAGATCTGGGTCAGGAGTGCTTTAGGATAGGAGTTCAGTGGTAAAGCAATTTTAACAGTTTGAAAGGCTGTTTGACATTCCTCTTGACCAGGAAAGGGGGCGGGCTTGGCGGATAGTGGATCCTTACCGCTTAAGTGCGTAAAGAGGTCTGTGAGGAGAGTTAGTTCAGCGGGTGGGGTATAAAAGTCGCGATAGAATTAGCAAAACCAAGAAATGACTGGAGTTCTTTTCGCGGTTGGGTGAGGCGGGCATTGGAGGACTTCGTCAATTTTAGCAGGATCCATTTTAAGCCCCTCAGAATCCGGTAACCCAAATAGTCAATGGAGGTTTGATGGAAACAGCATTTGGAGAGTTTAGCAAAGAGAGTTATCAAGCAAAAGCGTTTCAATACCTCGAACCAACATTTCATGCTCTTCTATGGTTTGTGAGTAAATTAAAAGCGTCATCTAAGTATACAACAACTCCTTTGTACAGTAAATCATATGAGAACTTAGTTGATAAGGGCCATAAAAGCTCCGGTACCCGAATGGCATTATTATAAATATTCAAACTGTCAAACTTTGTGTTCGCAGTCAGGTGTTCATAGCCTTCAATAAATTCTGACTCTGTGGTAAGCTTCTCTCAAGTCCAATTTAGTAAAAATCGTCCTTTGCCGAGTGCATCTAAAAGGTCCTTGATCAAAGGCAAAGGATATTTATTGGACAGGGGCATTGAGACCTCGATAATCTGTGCAAAGCATTAAAGACCCATCTTTCTTTTTTGACAAACAAAGCGGGAGCAAGCGTGGGTGTGTTTGTGGTAGCCCGTCTATGAACCAGCGAGCAAGGTTCTTGTCTAAGAAGGCACGAAGTTCCTTCTCCTCATTGGGACTCATGCGGTAGATTCTACCCTTGGGTAGTTGTGCCCCTGGTTGTATGAAAATTTTACAGTCAGTGTGTCTGTGGGGTGAGAACTGAACGCATGCCTGCTCCTGAAAAACTCTGGGTAGGTCATGATATGCAGGTGGAATGCCAATAGAATCGGGAGCAATCACTGAGGAAGCCAGGGAGGGGATGTGTCAGGAGGCGTTGGGTTTTCTTCCCAATTCATGTGTTCACCGCCAGGGAGGGTCAGTGAATTCTAGGATTCTTTCTTTCCAAATGAATTTTGGTTCATGTAACAATAACCAAGGCATGCCCAAAACTATGGAGTGTTTGGCCACTGGCGTAAGCCAAAATAAAACTAATCTTCTCCCAATGGTCGGTATAGCGGAGAACCGGCTGTGTTTTGTACTGGGCGGTCCCTTCGTTCGAGGGGCTACCGTCCATTTGGGTGAAAAGGTATGGAAGCTAGCCAGGGGATTCGGTCCAGACCCTGGCTCCTCCTCGCGCCACCTGGTGCATTAAGCAATGGGAGCAGCGGAATCCACAAGGGCCGAGGCTATAATGCGAGTGTGTTTAGCGGGGTTGGCCAGAAATGCTTGAACAGTAATGGGGCGCTGCCTTCACTCACCCGCGTCAGGCCGGGGCCCATGTCCATGGGGGGGGCTGAAGAAAGGCAAACAGCTGCTTCCCCTCCTCTGGGTAAGCCTTCGGTAACCGCTTTAGAGCGAGAGCCAGTGGGAGAGGCGGCCCTGACCTGCGTGGTGGTTTGGCAGGCGGAAAGTCTCTTGTGAGCTGGAAGCCCGGTTGGTTTTGTTTCTTAGGACAGTTGGCGGCTAGATGACCTGGCCCTCGCGAAGTAAAGGAACACAATCCCAGTCGGCGGCGTTTCAGAGGTGGTTTTGGTAGAGCTGGGCTTGACTTGGTGGGCCTTAGTAGTGGTTTTGGTAGGCCTCCTTGGCGGCATATTCAAGCGAGACGCTACTTGGGACCCCAACTGGATCCAATCTGCAATGAATGCGGAACCGAATTAAAAGACCGTTTCCGCGTAGCTTGCCGTCCACAGCATCTGAGAAGTATTGCGCCATTTCATGCGTTCAGGCCACTCAGGAGGGAGATGGGCAGCAGCGCCGCGAAATTCGAGAACTGGAAATCTACCAAGCGGTGATTTGCCTTGTTGGATGGTTTTGATGAGTGCGGATAGCTTCATTCGGCCTGGATCTTGGCAGCTCTTAAGGCTTGGAGGAATCACGGGCACTGTCGCGAGAGTCCTCATCCTGCAAATCAAAATAATAGTCCTGGCGAACCAGTCGGCTGCTGCCCCATCCAGGACTGAGCCGATGTCCATTATTTCGGCTCAGACGGTATAAATCATCATAGTCTTCCAAGTGGGCATTGAGTTGCAAGATAAAGTAGGGAAGTTTGGAAGCAGTCCCATCAAAGCGGGCTGGTATCGGAGGCCCGATAGTAGCCGTTAAATGACTCTTAGCCTGCTGGGGAGGAGGTGGTTCTTGTGGGTTGAGCAGGTTGGGCAGGCAGCTGTTGTCACGGGGGGGGCGAATGGTGGCGGGTGCCGCTGGTGTTTGGGTGGCAGGACGAAGATCTGCGGCCCCTGGCACCGGCATGATCAGTAACAGCATAAACTCAACAGGGCTTTCCGGTCTGCTGCCTCTTTAGTTCCCCTCTCCAAGCGCCAGCCAGCTCCCTCTCCTTGCGAGCCAATGCATCACAATGCGCATGCAAAGCAGCTTTTCGTTCCAATTTAGCCAGTTACCGTCCGTTTAAGGGCTTCCAGTAGGCTCACTTTGCGTCGCCTGAAGCGGCTTCGCGTTGCCGTTGTAAATCCAGTCTGGAGCGTTCCAGGACTTTGTCATGGACTGACCGATTCTGGGCATATTATTGTAGTTGGAGGCCCGGCGTCAGCGGTCCAACTTCGAGCTGGACTTCTTCTGGCGTTGCTGTTCGGTCCCCTCTGCGGGTTTTAGCTCTTGCTGCAACTGTGCCCGTTCCTCCTCCCATAGCCACAAGCGTTCACGGTTCCATGCAACGGCGTCTACGCCCAGTCGTCCACTTCTCATCCCAGTCCTCTCTCGATGGGAGAGAAAGCAGTCCGGCTGGGAAGGCAGGCTTTCTTCGGACTCTTCGATGCGTCTGGAAGCGGCGGTATCGGAGGCACCGTGGCAGTAGCCACCGGTGATTGTTAGCTCCCGAGGCACCTCAGGTGCGGTTTGCTGGCCGGGATTAGGGGGGTCGATTGGGAAGCGATGCGGATACCCCTCCCAATTCCAGGTTTAGTCGGTGTCCTTTGGGCCGGGCTGATGCTGTGCCGCGGTGGTTCTTTGGGAGCATCACCAAAATACGAGTCAGGAATCGTTCAATGGATTCCTGGGTTGCCGCATGAAAGGTGGTCAAGCCGTCTCCTCCATGACAGGTTGCATCTGAGGTTTGTAATCCACGAGCGGGTAGAGATCCGATCCACAGGCGCTCGATCCGCAGGCAAAAGCCCCAAGCGACTCATGGAAGTCCCCATGGTAGATGCGATCCGTCCCCTCGTTCCATGGAGTAAAGGAAGACTTCGTGCTGATCACGAGGGGCGGAAAGAGCCACCAGCGAGGACCCGTTCTCCCTGCTGGTTTCCTCCAGATCAGAAGGGAAAGAATTGAACCCTCTGGGGCTACCGCACCTTCGCGTAACATTCAACCTCTCCATGCGCCAAGACAAAGGTCCACTACACAGGAGTATAGATGAATTCGATTCCTGCCACAATGTAGGAATTCCATAGAAACTTCGATAAAGGCTTTTGGAGTAAAAGTCCATTTATTAAGACCTCTTAGAAACTCAATGCAGTGGCAGGAATGACACTTCCCGCCAGAAGCACAGGTTATAATACCAGTCACCCCATCCCCCCTTCCTGCTTCCCATGGGAACAGAAGCTTCATCTCCCGCGCAAAGATAAAGTCTCCGCCGATGCATCTGGCCCATCGCCCGGGCTGTGGAATGCACTCAAGGTTACCTCACCATCAACACCATTGAATCCTTTACAGCAGTTCAGCTTGGCTCGGCCCGATCCGTGGATCAGGCCAAGCTGAGCCGGTTTGGAGGGCCAAGGGCCCGAGCCCGCCCCCTCTGAACTCTGCGCAATCCAAACTTGCGGTAACATCCGAGATTCTGGGATGCGTTTTTATTTTTTGTTTTTTCGCATTTCGGCCTGCAGGGGGTGTATTTTTAGAGATATTGGCACCAAAATTTCGGGGAATCATTGCTCCAGCACATGAAGCCTGCTGGGTTCCACAAAAAACCCCCAGCATTTTTAAAGCTAGTGACACCAAAATTTCAGGGTATCTTCAGGAGACCGTCCTGATGACACCCCCCAAGTTTGGTGAAGTTTGGTTTGCGGGGGCAAAGTTATGGACCCTCAAAGGTGTAGCCCTATCTCCTTAGTTCCCATTGGAAACAATGGGGGACAGGGGTAACCAAACTGCACCAAACCTGGGAGGCATCATCAGCACAGTCTCCTTATGATACCTTGAAATTTTGGTGCCGATATCTCTAAAAATCAGGCCAAACTGAGCCGGTTTGGAGGGCCAAGGGCCCTGTCGGCCGAAATGTGAAAAAACACCAAAAAAATTAAAACGCAGGAGCATGCCCTGCAAAATTCCTGAGCCCTGGGCAGCTGCCCACATTGCCCCATGGACATTACGCCACTGATTGTCAGGACCCCTGGTCTGTTCAAGACAAGCACTTCCTTGTGAGCAAAAGTATTTAGTAACAGCGGTTCAGGGGAAATTATGGCATTAGACGTTTATTGACAGAACTGGGAAACCCCACCAAAAAGCCCCTTTCATATAGGAAAGAGAACTTGCCACCCTACTCCAAGGCTCACCCCCAATCCCAGAGAAACCCAGTTTCCCCCTGTCAGTTGGAAAGGAATACCACTGGCCTCTCTTATCGTGTTCTATTTCATCCAAGCCAACACAGGAAATAACTCCAGGTATCTAACTAAAAACAACAGGCTGTGGATTCCCAGGATTACCTTTGAGGTGGAGGGGCAGGGGGATGACACAGATTACTGCACCCATCTCTCACCAGAAGGAGAATTATGGCCAGACCCGGTATGACTGGGCATGACACATATCAGCACCAGAACCAACTGTCGCTCCTCCAAAACCCCCATAGATTTGGTCTGAGCCTTTGATTTCTTTCTCTAACATTGAGGTCAAGCCTATCCCTGAGGTCCAGGCCCTGTGAGCTCGCCCAACCACCCAGTGGCAACAGCAATACAATTCATGACCTTCCTACACTGCCTCCGACACGAGTACAAGAGGAGACCAGGGGCATATGGACAGGTTATCTGCACATGCTCTATCCCGGCACTGTTGGTAATTGAGGTAAATTTAGACTTGAACCTTGCCTCTATACTTGATTCCACAGTTACTGGATCTGTCCCTCCTATCCATAGAGCTCAAACCGTAAAGACACTGGTGGTATCTCTTAGTAGATCCTGATGACAAAAGACGCCCCCCGAGGCTGTTTGGTCTGATGGCTTCAACCATAGCCATCACCCCTTATGCTAGGTTTTGTATGAGGACTCTCCAGAATTGGTTTATCAAGTGCTTCAACCCATCAAGGCTGTTCCAAAACCATCATTTGTCTATACCAGTGGTGGCGAACCTTTGGCACTCCAGATGTTATGGACTACAATTCCCATCAGCCCCTGCCAGCATGGCAAATTGGAATTGTAGTCCATAACATCTGGAGTGCCAAAGGTTCGCCACCGCAGGTCTATACCATGTCAAGTGGTGAGGGCTCTGGGATTGTGGCTACAGAATATCAGCCTGTTGGCAGGCGTTACTCTTTGGCAGGGGTCCCCAAACTACGGCCCGTGGGCCATATCCGGCCCCCGGAAGACATTCATCCGGCCCGCAGAGATCCAGATTACTGGCTACAACCCATTTTAAAAGGGAGAAAAATTTCTTCAGCACATTAGTGCTCAGTGCTTTAAAGTGCTCCAGGCAGCCCCTGGAGCTTGGCACCCCGACCCCCAGGTTTACAAACACAGCCTCAAACGCAGGCGACTTGCTGCTCATTCCAAGCGGCCGGAGGGGACTGTACCAATGCAGCGGGGGGGGGGGGGGGAAGGCGGCTGAGCTGGGAGCTGGAGACCCTTTGGTGGGAAAGGGGCTTAGGCGGAGCCTCGGATCCTGCGGCTGTTACGCTGCAATCCTGCTCTGAGTTTCTCCGGTCCGAGCCCATTGGAATGAAAGGGTTCGCCCACCATAATTCTCTTTAGGATTGCGCTGTGCACCACGTTGGGCTACTGAGACCGTCATAACTCTGTTTGGGATTGCACTTCAAAATAAAATATGTGCAGTGTGCATGGGAATTTGTTCATAGTTTTTTTGAGTCTGGCCCTCCAACAGTCTGAGGGACAGTGAACTGGCCCCCTGTTTAAAAAGTTTGGGGACCCCTGCTCTTTGGCTATTTAGTTGCAGATGTATGTAAGAGTCTGGTACTCCAGACAGCAAACAAGACTCAGGAAAGTTTCAAGAGCTTTATTGGAACTGTTGTCAGCCCAAGATTCAGGAAGCCAAAACTAGTGCTTTGTCCCATGGACCCCAGTATATACCTGAACATTTGCCACATGGCTCATCCCAGAATTCCCCCCTCCCTTGCATTCCCAAAACATCAGCATAAGAAAGGTCGGTGAGAAAGAAGTATTGTGATAGTTGCAGACACTCCCCTCCTTCAGGAAGCTGGAGATAAGAAAGCAGTTTGCCTCTTCAACTAGTTACAAGGAAGCATTAGAAACCCTTCCCAGCCTCGGGCAATGATAATTCAAGTCCAGCTGTGGTCTTGGTGCGGATGGGTGGGATGCCAGGCCAAGCATGGCTCCGACCTGACATAGTCACTCTTACCAATAATGCCTTCCACTAGGGTTGGGGAGCTCATTGCCTGGGTTTCTCAGTTCAGGAAACTGGGACCACTGGAATTCCTACTTGCACATTAATGTGCTGATACCGAGAGTGGTCAGGTTTGCCCTTGCCTCCTTCACAGATATCTAGTGCAATGAGGTGTTGGTCCAATCAGGCAATAGCACCACTGTCTATTGCAGCGGTCTGCAACCTGTGGCTCTCCAGATGTTCATGGACTGCAATTCCCATCAGCCCCTGCCAGCATGGCCAATTGCAGACCCCTGGTCTATTGTATCAACAAACAAGGGGGCACAGCTGCTTTATTCTTTAAGCGGGAGCAGAGAAAATGTGGGACGTTTCCTTACACGACTCCATGGACTTCAGGGCCCTCCACTTAGCAGGAACCTGGGCACATACACTCATCGCATCTGTCAGGACGGGCCCTGACCGGTGTCCGGAGGAGGGGAACCCACCCTCCATTCAGAGGGCCATCGGCCCTGGGCTAGGCTCCAGCTCGTCTGCTCCCCCCTCCCTTCCTTAGCATCAGACTGATAACCAGGAAGGGCCACTGCCCTTCTAGGTGTGATGGTCCCTGCCTTTTGTGTTAACGTTTTATAATTGAATCACTGTATTGTTTCCTTTGTTTCTATGTTGCAGCTGCGGCACCTTGGCCAGGCCGGGGCTGGCCCAAGGCTGTGGGGATTTAAGATCTATTTCTTGCCATGTGTCCTCAGAAATCGTCTATCTCTCGTTATGCCTTGATCACCAATAAAGTCGATAGTTTAAAATCTACAGATTGCTTTATTCCAGGACTGAGGTCTCACAGCACCCAGGCAGAGCCAAGCCCAAGGCAGGGTTTCCAAAGAAAGTCCTGGCTAATGATGCTGGGATCCTGCAAGGCTCAGTTCTCCTCAGATACCTCCACCTGGCAGAGCCTTCTGCCATACCTTGCACTTCTCCTTTGACTCTGCCCCGTAGCCTCCTTTGAGCCACTGGCTAACAGGCTCAGCCCTTCTGACCTTCCTGAAGGTTCTCCCAGCTGCACAGCATCAGGTTCTGCCTGAACTTGCAAGGAAGGGCACAAAGCAGTCTTCTGCCTGCATTTCCTCTGGTTCCACAGTGTCTTCAGGCTTTGCATCAGTCTGGCTCATGACAGGAACAAGGCCTGTTGAGGTGGGCGGAACTTATTCCATCATGACGGCCCCAGGCTCCACTTGTCAGCTTGGTTCATCCAGCTGAAAGCCTGTTGCTCTCCCGGGACGTGAGGGACATCCTGGTGGATGCACATGCACCCTCCACTAGATGCTCCTTTCTGTGCCAGGAAGAGAGTTGGACCAAGTCCAGAGGGGTTTCCCTATTTCCATGCCCAGTCTCTTTTGCTTTAGGATACTTGTTCGTTTAGCTGCCTCTTCGTTGAAGGTTCGTTTAACGGCTTTCTCTGCACATCATAGCACAATTGAAGGAGAATCACTGTTTAGACACCCCCTTATGTAAGCATTTCCTCAAAGGACTTTCAGATCTGTTGTCGCCATTACCCAAAGTCAGTTTCACCAGATATCAGAGTCTGCCACTCATGTGGAGGAGTGGGAAATCAAACTTAGTTATCCAGATAAGAGTGCAACACTCTTAAACACTCTGGCTCCCCATAAGGTTCTCAGATTTTTGAATCTCTGATGGTTATAATAAGTTCATAAGGGACATTTGTCCCCCTGCTTCCGTGGCACATGGGCTGAAATCTGAACAATGCAGAGAAGATTAGTGTGGCCCTGTTCAAGGATGACAGAGAGTTAAAGCTGTTCTGGTTCAAGTAATATTTGTCTCTTTGTCTTCTCTACTACCTTGATTGGGAGGCAAGTATTAAGGCTGGTCAACTCAGGATGTTCTGATATTATTTCCTGATTATGTTCAGCTTTGAGAAAGCAGACTTCACTTTGTGGTGCGTGCGTGCTACACCTAGACAGGGTGAGTTTGTAGTAGAGACTTCTTACAACCATTTACCATTCAAAGCAAAATGTTTTCTGGATTTGGGAGAAAGCTGCTGTGTGTGGGCATGCCTTAGAAGTTGTGCTTCTTTACTTCTGACTGTGACTTCCTTTCTTCTCCCTTTTCTATCTCTAGAAATATTGTGGTCTGGATGCAAAGTTTGGTGACATCGAGCAATGGATGGTAGGCTTGGCCTAAAACTTTCTGAAAGGCCTGGGGAACTTGTTTTAAAAACTGAACAACATATCAGTTTTCTGTATTTGAAGATGTGCTTCTGCATTCCTCATTCCTCATTGTACAGTATGGATATAACTGACTCTGATAGAAGCCGCCCATTTTCTTTTTAATCTAAAAGGAGCCCTTTAAGATGGCGTGCAGTTCTGCTGAAAAAGTTGGTCAAAACGATTTCCCCTTCAGCCCTTGCCCCGTGGCCCTCAGGTTTGTAAGGCTGGGTCTTAACTTTAATTTTGAGACATTTGTCAGAAGCATCAATTAAACTATTAAAGATGCATTCTCCTGTGTGGAAGGGGGAGATTGTGTTTATGGGAGACCACTTACCCGAATATTTAAATTAATAAATAAAATAATTAAATAATAAATAAAATTAACAAATGAAATCTGAAATATATGTTGTAGTTCAGCATTATTTCAGCACTCTTTGCTAGAAGTTACGTTGTTACTGGTTGTGGTGGGTTTTCCGGGGGGCTGTGTGGCCGTGGTCTGGTGGATCTTGTTCCTAACGTTTCGCCTGCATCTGTGGCTGGCATCTTCAGAGGTGTATCACAGAGGGAAGTCTGTTGCACACTTCTCCCTTGCATTCCACCCCTCACTCCCTCCCCTCCCCTTGCATGCTGTGTAACAGACCACGACCACACAGCCCGGAAAACCCACGACAACCAGTTGAATCCGGCCATGAAAGCCTTTGACAATCATGTTGTTTCATTTCCAGTATAGCTCATTAAATCACTATTTTGTCATTAATAAAATATAGTATACGGCCCAGGCTAGCCTGACCTTAGAAGCTCAGCAGGTTGATCCTGATCAGTATGTGTACATGGGAGACCACAGAGGATGTCCTGGGTCTCTCAGTTTTTAATCTGGTACTTATAAGGTACTTGTAGCTAGAAATGTTTTATCTCCTGAAAGTTACTTCATTCCTGTTTAGTTCTTTGTCTTTCGGATCTTATCTATGCTTACTATATTTCTTTGTTGCGCTTAAATCTTTCTGATAATTGTCTCCCAAGCGTGGCAGGCTCTGCCTTCAGCTAACGAAGTCAAGGCAGTTGTTTTGATGGTTAAAATTGCTACACTTTTAGACCAGCTTTTCCTATATGGATAAAAATAGCATAACTATGATGGGCCCCTTTTGGCTGTGACTGAAGGCCCAAGGGTCCTTTCCCTTCAGAGCAACTGACAGCTGCAGCATGGTTTGTTCAGACCCAGTGCAGGAGAAACTTACAAGACTTTTATTCTTGGAGCAGCAGTGGCACAGTGGTTAAGAGCAGGTGTACTCTAACCTGGAGGAACTGGGTTTGATTCCCCGCTCTGCCGCTTGAGCTGTGGAGGCTTAACTGGGGAATTCAGATTAGCCTGTGCACTCCCACACATCCCAGCTGGGTGACCTTGGGCTAGTCGCAGCTTTTCGGAGCTCTCTCAGCCCCACCCACCTCACCAAGTGCAGCTTAGCCTTATTATCCTTTAAATATCTTTCTTCATCATAAAGTTCAGTCTTGGTAAATCTGCATATATTCTCAGCCCTAACCGTTAGTTTTAAAGTTACGCGCTAGTGTTAACTTACTGACAACATTTTATCTTGGTAGGAAGATACTGAGCGTTACAACCGTAAATCCAGAAGATATACCTCGGTTAGTATTGTTTATACATTGTACTAAAAAGATAATTTTGAAAATTAAATGAGTAGATTTCTTCTTTCAGAGGGAATCTGGGGAGACTCTACAAATTTATGTTAAACAAAGTCCTGTATTATTTTGTGCCAAGTTAAGGAATTGCTTTTTCATTTCTCTTGCTAAGATTCCTTCTACCCACCATCCTTTGCCCTTCACTGTGCATTGAACTTCACCGTGGTTTATGTTATTAGCAGTTTTATAACACACTATTTATAGCCAGCTTCAAACCCTTGTTTCAAAGAAGAAATTACAAGTCTAGTTTGGTCTTTTGCATTCACAAAGTGATAAATGATGCTCAGAAGTGGGAGGGAGTTGTGATGTCTGGCAACCAGAGTGCCTGAGTGGATCGCAGCAGCAGTGTAAAATGTAACAAAAAGTGAGATGCCCATAAAGACTACGATGTGGCAATAAATTTTATGTCTGATTCTTGAAATATTGTTATTTTTATGAGTTCTTTTCTGCAAAGTACATGAAGTATTTAGCAATAATTTATTACAAGAAGTTTGCTGGCTTCCTTTATGTTTCATCTACAAAAAATTCTCCCTGGATTTCCTGTGATGTACTGACTCACAATATGAAGTCTGCTTGTCTTGTTAAAAGTGTCTAATGTCCTCTGCTTTCTTCTTTGTAGGTTTCAGATGAAGATGAACGTATGTCAGTGGGGAGCCGTGGAAGTCTAAGGGTTAGTAACAAACAATTATGCATTCATAACGATTTCTGTTGTTACCTGAATTGATCCCTCCACTTGAGGATGTGGGGGTTTTTTTGTATGTTTGTTTTGCTTCCCTATCACATAGAATCATAGAGTTGGAAGGGACCACAACGGCCATCCAGTCCAACCTCCTGCCATGCAGGAAGACACAGTCAAAGCACTCCTGACAGTTGGCCCTCCAGTCTCTGCTTAAAACCTCCAAAGAAGGACACTCCACCCCATTCCGAGGCAGCATATTCCACTGTCAAACAGCCATTACTGTCAGGAAGTTCTTCCTAATGTTTAGGTGGAATCTCTTTTCCTGCACCTTGAATCCATTACTCCTTGTCCTATCCCCTGGAGCAGCAGAAAACAAGCTTGCTCCCTCACCAGCATGAAATCCCTTCAAATATCTAAACATGGCTATCAGTTCCCCTTAACATTCTCTTCTGCAGACTAAACATACCCAGTTCATGAAGTCTCTCCATGTAGGCCATGGATTCCAGATCTTTTACCGTTCCAGCTTGTCAATATCCTTCTTGAATTGGAGTTCCCAGAACTAGACACAGTATTCCAGGTGACGTCTGACCAACGCAGAATAGAGAGGTACTATTGCGTCCCTCAATCTAGACACTATACTTCTGTTGATGCAGCCCAGAATCACATTGGCTTCCTTGGCTGCTGCACCACACTGCTGACTCATGTGCAATTTGTGGTCTGCTAAGATCCCTTTCACATGTAGTGTTATCAAGCCAGTTGTCACCCATCCTATATCTGTGCATTTCACTTTTTCTGCTTAAGTGTAATACCTTACATTTATCTCTGTTGAAATTCATTTTGTTAGTTTGTCCCAGCTTTCTAATGTATCCAAGTCATTCTGACCCTTTCGTCTGGGATATTAGCTACCTCTCCTAATTTGGTCTGCAAATTTGATTAGCATGCCCTCTATTCCATCATTCAAGTCATTGATAAAAAATATTGAATAGCACTGGGCCCAGGACAGAACCCTGTGGCACTCCACTAGTCACTTCTCCAGGTTGAAGATGAGCCATTGGTGAGCACCCTTTGAGTTTGGTCAGTCAGCCAATTATAAATCCATCTAACAGTAGCTTTGTCTAGCCCATATTTTACTAGCTTTCTTACAAGAATATTATGGGGCCTTGTCAAAGACCTTATTAAAGACCTTATTACCTTGTCAAAGACCTTATTACAATCAAGGTATCTTACATCCATAGCATTCCCTTCATCTACTAAGCTTGTCACTCTATCAGAAAAAGAGATCAGATTAGTCTGGGATGGCTTGTTTTTGAGAAAGCCACGTTGACTTGTAGTGATTGCAGTATTCCGTCTAAATGCTAGCCGATGGTCTGTTTAATGATCTTCTCTAGAATCGTTCCTGATATTGCTGTCGGGCTGACTGGGTGGTAATTGTTTGGGTCCTCTTCCCCCCCCCCCCCCTTTTGAAGATGGGGACTATGTTAGCCCTCTTCCAGTATGCTGGGATATTTCCTGTTCTCCAGGAGTTCCCAGAGATTATAGCAAGTGGCTGTGAGATTACTTCTGCCAGTTCTTTTGAGACCCTAGGATGCAG
Organism: Sphaerodactylus townsendi; assembly: GCF_021028975.2. Taxonomy (NCBI): domain Eukaryota; kingdom Metazoa; phylum Chordata; class Lepidosauria; order Squamata; family Sphaerodactylidae; genus Sphaerodactylus; species Sphaerodactylus townsendi. The sequence continues at coordinate 1,207,292 of NC_059426.1, forward strand.
TTCATCAAGCCCTGGAGACGAGTTCATTTAATATAGCCAGGTATTTCTGTACTACCTCTTTATTTATTCTGTGCTGAATTTCCCCTACTGTATCTTCTTTTCCATCTCCCCCTGGTTGAGCACTATTTTCCTTTTGGGAAAAGACCGAGGCAAAGAAGGTGTTGTGTAGTTTTTCTCTTCCCTTTGTTAGCATTTTGCCATCTTCTCTAAGCTGTGTCCCCATCATATCCTTTTTCTTCCTTTTGCTACAGACATAACCAAAAAAGCTTTATCTTCTCTGACTTTCTTTCTACATGTGCTGGCTATTGGTTTAAATTCCTCTTTGGTGATTTCCCAATTTTTCCATTTCTTGTATTTGTCCCTTTTAAATCTCAACTCAGTTGAAAGTTCTTCAGACATCCATCCTGGTTTCCTTAGATACCGTATATACTCGCGTATAAGTCGACCCGCATATAAGTCGAGGCACCTAATTTTACCACAAAAAACTGGGAAAACTTATTGACTCGCGTATAAGTCGAGGGTGGGAAATGCAGCAGCTGCTGGTAAATTTCAAAAATAAAAATAGAGGCCAATAAAATTACATCAATTGAGGCATCAGTAGGTTAAATGTTTTTGAATATTTATTTCAAAGAAAAACAGTAAACTGGCTCTGTAAGTGGAAAAGAGGGTCAACAAGAACAATATGGTATCAACAATAACTTTAAAAGTAGCTCAACCAGCAACCAAGCTAAAACACAAAATCCTTCAAAACTGGATTCCTCATCATCATCTGTATGTAACCCAACTTAGATTTTAAGAGGGATATTATCAGAAATGAAATGAAAATGAAAAATCTACTATTAGCTTCCATTGTAGCACTGGGGATGGGGCGATCCCCTTTGGGGACAATAATGGATCTCTCTGATCTGAACTTCACTTTCAAACCTGCCTGGTAATGCAAAGAGACTTTCCTGATGAGACCAGCCAGGTTTGCAGGAGTTTGGTCTAGAGGGTCCAAAGTTATGGACCCCTCAAAAGGGTAGCCCCATCTACTAATAGCTCCCATTGAAAACAATGGGAATGGCACTGTTTTGGTACCCTCAGAAGACACTCCTGATGATTAGTTTGGTAATGTCAGGCATTAACCAGGTCCAAATGGACCCCTGTTCCAAACACACCAAACCGGCTTGCAACAGAGGTCTTCTGAGGGTACCCCTGAAATTCGCGCTGCCTAGCATAAAAACTGCGTCCCCTGCTGGCCGGCAAAGTAAAAACACAGAAAAATTTTTAATGACCCGCATATAAGTCGAGGGGAGCTTTTTCAGCATTAAAAATGTGCTGAAAAATTCGACTTATACATGAGTATATACGGTACCTCTCATTTTTCCTCATTGGAACTTTTTGAAATTGTGCCTGCAAGATCTCACTTTTAAGAAATTCCCATCTGTAATGCACTCCCCTCTTTTAGTATTCTTAACCACAGGATAATGCCAAGTAGTTTCCTAACTTTACTGAAAGCAGCTTTCTTAATCTAGGATGCATTTCTCACTACGCTTAGCATCTCCTTTCCACTGTATAACAAACTCCAGGAGAACATGGTCACTTTCACCTAAGGATCCTACCATTTCCACCCCATTAGCCAGGTCATCATTGTTGGTTATGTCAAAACATCAAAACGTTTATTTATTTGTTTGTTTGTTTGTTTGTTTGTTTATTTAACCCCCGAAGGGCTCTGGCGTTCTTGGCAGCACCATGTGTGAAGCCAGTTATCCACTTCGACCATCCTTCTTTCCCTCCCTGGGCCATGACCTTCAACAGGGAGTAGAGATGAAACGAAACGCTGTTCATCCAGATTCTTCAGCATCCTTCCCAGAGCCTCAAAATCCCTTTCAGTGTCACTAGTTTCTACATGGATTAAAAGGAAGGGATAACAGTCAGTAGACTTGACAAGTCTTGTCAGCCCATCTGGGCAATCATGGATTTTTGACCCAGTGAGACACCTTTCGGGACATCTTGTCAGGCCTTCAAATCCCTGCTTCTGTTCCCCTGAGCCAGGCAGGGGCTGATGGGAATTATAGTCCATGAACATCTGGAGAGCCACAGGTTGCAGACCCCTGCCCTAAGCAGGGAGTCCTCTACCACCACCACAAGTCTCCTTGGGGGTTCTGCAGGGGCCATTCTATGGGCTGAGCCTTCTGTCACTTGCACATTCTCTGAGGGCTGTTTCTGCTGCTCCTGTGCCTGTTCTTATCCTCACTGACAAGGGAGAGAACTTCAGATCTACTATGTAGCTTCAAACACGCAGAATGCTCGCTGGTCTCTCAATTTCTATGTGTTACATTCCTCTAATTGCCCACACCTCCGTGTTTGAGATCTGCCCCCCTCCTCGGAGAAATCTCCGGTGTGTTTTCTACCCAGTACTGTCTGCTCCACTCTGTCTTGGAAATCTTCATTCTTCTTAACAGGCTGAAAAGTAGATACACCTCCAGCTTCTGGACCTTCTCTTCCAAGATTGCAGTCAACTTGCGCTTGCTGCAAGTGTAGCTACCCACGTTCTCCAGCAAAAAACAAACACGCCACAGTTGATGCTGGTGACAGCAACAACTCCCTGACCATACTGTCCAGAAACAACAGATCTATGGGCCTCTCTTTCAAGAAGTTCCCTTTTAAACTCCTCCACAAAAACAAAAAGTTTGTTAGCGTTGCCTGTTCAGCCCAACTCCTCTTCACTGAGCTGCAGGGGGTGAGGTCTGGTGGCTGAAGCCTCTGCCCCCAGTCAAGTCTCCAACTCACCTTCTGCTCTCTTCCCAAAAATTGATTCTTACTGATAAAAACTGTGTGTGCTGCTAGACGTGGTCATTCGAAAATGGATTCTTCCTCATATTGCTTTGCAGGATATCATGTTTTAGATTGTGAGATTCTTATTAGCAAGAGTATTTATTAGTGTTTGGAATATTTATTAGTGTTACTAGAGAAGATGTTTTCTTTCAGTTACATGTAGTTTGCAAGTGAAGCCGTTCACTAGATTCTACCAACCTAGCTAGAGTGATGTACATTAACTTCCCTTCTACATTTGACTGTTGTACTGCACTCTATGTGAGGCTGCCTTTGAAGATATACTGGAAAGTTCAGGTGGAACAAAATGCAAGGATTCGAAACAGAAAACTCAGTGCTACATTAACTGCTCTGGCTGCCTGTCTGATTCCTGGCTCAATTTACTGTGCTGGTTATTACCTTTAAAGCCCTGCCCAGTCTAAGGACCTTATACTTAGCGCACTGAATTTCCCTGTATTCCTCCCTGTGCTATTTGCATTCTGCCTTAAGGTGCCCTTCAGTTCAGCTACCTATAGGACTACAGTGAGATCAGAGGCCTTTGCAGTGGTTGGGCAGAGGATGCCTTGTAGGGCTCCCAACTGCCTGGAGACAAAATGCCCAGTCCCTTCAACAAAGGCTTAATGGGATGTTAATTCAACTGTCAATTCCCCCACATGAAGCCTCTATTAAAGGGACTGGACATTTTTCTTGAGGCCTGTTGGCAGCTGTGGCATCTTTGTTGCTCAGGATGGAGACGCCGTCTCTCAATGCTGTGGGGAAAATTAGCTCAGAGCAGACTGCTTATTAATATTGCAAGAGGCTGGGTAGGGAATCTTTAATACCCATGTATATGAAGAGCAGCTCTTGGAAGAAAATCCACAGAGAGGGATTTAATGCAAATTTGACAGTCTTTATTGTAGGGATAAGAGGCTCAGAAGCACTTGATTCAATGCAATGATTGTGATGTGAAGAAGATCCGGGGCTGAGAACCAAACGGCCAGCCTCTGGGTTCCAGGGGGCAATGTGTTGGGCACAGTGACAAAGGCGGAAAGGGGTCAGTGGCACTGGGCAATTGTCCCTTTGGAGAGTAGGATGTTTATAAGGTGAAGAACCACCTCTGGGAGGTTTCAGGGCAACCTTTGGGAGGTTCTAGGATAACCTCTGGGAGGTGTTCGGATGGATTGTTTGAGAAACAGTAGAGTGTATTGTAAGGTGGTCAGGAGAAGTTAGTTACAGAAGGGAGTGTTTGGGTTAGGATAATCAGGAGAGGCCATGTCACCAGGGATCTTCTTAGAACATAAGAACATAAGAACTAGCCTGCTGGATCAGACCAGAGTCCATCGAATCCAGCACTCTGCTACTCGCAGTGGCCCACCAGGTGCCTTTGGGAGCTCACATGCAGGAGGTGAAAGCAAGGGTCTGCTGCTGCTGCTGCTGCTCCTGAGCACCTGGTCTGCTAAGGCATTTGCAATCTCCGATCAAAGAGGATCAAGATTGGTAGCCATAGATCGACTTCTCCTCCATAAATCTGTCCAAGCCCCTTTTAAAGCTATCCAGGTTAGTGGCCATCACCACCTCCTGTGGCAGCATATTCCAAACACCAATCACACGCTATTGAAGAAGTGTTTCCTATTAGTCCTAATTCTTCCCCAGCATTTTCAATGAATGCCCCCTGGTTCTAGTATTGTGAGAAAGAGAGAAAAATTTCTCTCTGTCAACATTTTCTACCCCATGCATAATTTTATAGACTTCAATCATATCCCCCCTCAGCCGTCTCCTCTCCAAACTAAAGAGCCCCAAACACTGCAGCCTCTCCTCATAGGGAAGGTGCTTCAGTCCCTCAATCATCCTCATTGCCCTTCTCTGCACTTTTTCTATCTCTTCGATATCCTTTTTGAGATGTGGCGACCAGAACTGAACACAGTACTTGTGGCTGGAAATGAGTATCCAAGGGCTTCTGTATCGTGTTGAGGACACATTCTTCCTGGGCTGTAGAGCTGAAAATGTGCTGCTATGGCAAGCAAGCTGAGAGAGAAAAAAACAATTCCTGGAAGTTCCTTGTAGGTAGACCTGACTATTGCTAGAGAATGGGCTTCCCATCTCTGCAATGCCAGCATCCCCTTTTAGGCTAGCACACAGGCAGGGATACCTGTGAATAAGCACTCCCCTTTTCAGGGGAGTAATGTTTGGGCAGAGGTTGCCTTGTAGGGCTCCCAACTGCCTGGAGAAAAAATGTCCAGTCCCTTCAGTAGAGGCTTAACAATGAATAGAGGATGTTAATTCAACTGCCCGTTCCCCCACATGAAGCCTCTACTAAAGGGACTGGACACTTTTCTTGAGGCCTGTTGGCAGCTGTGACAGCTCCACTTCCTCTGTTTATTTATTTCATTTATTTCATTTATTTATTTATTTCATTAGGCTTTTATACTGCCCCATCCCCGAAGGGTGGGGCTGTCCAACCGCCTGTCTCTCACATTCTCCGAGTTCCCAACTTCCATGTTAAAAATTAACGGGCCCCTTTTGTTACAGAGGTGTGCCTTTCTCCTTACACCTCTCTACAAAAGTGAAAATGAGAATTCAGGGAACCCGAGAGGCAGGCTGTTACCACCTGATGATGGTCTGCAGTTCCTACTTCTGAAAAGCCCAGAGAAGTCCCGGGTGTCCCTGCGCCTTTCTTCGTAGGGCTTGGTTTCCAGTCCCCTGACCACCCTCCTCACTCTCCTCGGCATTTGCTCTGTTCTGTCCACATCCTTTTTGAACACGGGTAAGTGGGGTGGACTCTAATCTGGAGAACCAGATTGGCTTTCCCTGCTGCTCCACATGAAACCTGCTGAGTGACCTTCGGCCAGTCACAGGTTCGTCAGAGCTCTCTCAGCCCCACCTGATCGTCAGCCTCTTTGGGACTCCCTTAAGATGGAGGAAAAGCAGGGGGTGAAAACCAATTTTTCTTCCACGCATGGTATTTTGTTGGGCTTCACCTGACTTACCCCTCTTGGCTCCTGGAGCAGTGAGTGTGTTGATGATCTTGGCTGCAGAACCACTGCCGTCACAACTGTGCTGCTTATGAGCCTGCTAGAAAAACCTGATTGTCTGTCCTTGAAGCCAGGCTTCGGCTTTCAGTTTCCTTCACGAAGGCATGTGTGGGTGTATCAGACATCCCAATATTCTGGTTTGTCCTTCCCACTTAAAGGAGTGTCCAGATCATGAAGGCAGTCCATTTCCTGTTTCACCTCTCAGTTTAGTGCTTAGGACAGGCAAACCTCCTGTTTTCAGAGGCAAATCGGTAAGTGCAAACAGTTCTTTCTTTGATTAGTAAATGGAGCCCACCTGTATTGGCGTCGTTTGTTTATGTTAACTGATAGGTGGATGTTGGGGTTGGTTTGTTTTTTGGTTTGGAGTTTGGCTCTTTCCCTTTTTTCAGTTGTGTGGCAGAAATGCATCTGTTAATTAAGTATGCGTGGGAGAGGGTGTGGTAAGGAAAAAAGTGCACTAAAACCTGTCCTGCCAAATAGCTGCTGAGAATCCAAAGGCTGCAGGGATCACATTGCAAGGGTCCTGACCATCTTGTGAATTTCTTGAACTGGGCAGTTCAAATGATTGATGTGTAGTGCTGGGTGGGGGCGGGGGGCAGAGGGCTGTGGGCAGCCTGGCCGTGCAGAACACTGGCTTTCGGATTAAACAGAACCAGAGTTTTGCAGTCTTCCTCAGGTAGCTGAGATTCCTACTGAAGTCTGGGAAGGCTTCTTAAGATTGCATTGGATTTTTTTTTCAGTTGGCTGTAGTGGTTTTCCGGGCTACATGGCCACAGTTTGGTACAGTAGTTTTAACTCCTAACGTTTTACCTGCATCTATGGCTAGCATCTTCAGAAGAATGTCACTGTACAGTGTGTTTCTCTCCATGACACAGTGTGGACTGTCTTCTGTAGTTGGGTTTTTTTTTTCATTTTGCTAGTAATTTTTCTTATATTTTGCATTTATCATAAAGAACTTGTTTGAGTAGTACTTCAGTTCAGACAAATAAATTTCTACAAGAGATCCTCCTCTTTTAAAAAGACTAGATCAGCATTTCTTCATATTCACTGAGATACTTGGGCTAGATGGTGTTTATGATATCTTCCATTGTTAAAGTGATGAAGCCCAATCCTATGCATGTTATACTTAGAAATAATTCCCATTGCGTTTAGTAGTGCTTCCCGTCCCAGGTAAGTGTGAAAAATCGCATTCTTAGGCCATCAATCATATGCCTTCTGTAGTCCAAGGCCTCTGGTATGGAATAAATGAATTTTCTGCTTTGTTTTCAATATCTCTCTCTCTCTACACACACACACACACACACACACACACACACACACACACACACACACACACACACACACACACACACACACACACACACACACACACACACACACACACGCTTTGCTGATTGTATATACAATCTATTCTACAGATCAAATTATTCTTCCAGTGACCACAAAGAATCACAGATTTGATAGCTTTGAAGCCTTCAATAAGATTGAGAGCCCCATCCAAGGTGTGGGGTGGGGGGAGCGGGCGCAAAAGGGCTTGAGGGAGTGATGTCCCCTTGTGCTGGTGCATTTGCCCTGCCCAAGGTACTTACCCTGGCAGATGGGGAAATGCACCATCAGTCACCTGTCACACCGCTCTGTCGCCTCAGAACCCAGAAGTCCAGGCTGTGGCAGGGCTGCATTGGCGTGGGAGGGGGCGGGCCAGGGCATTCCCAGTAGTAGAGCCAACTGTACTCAGTTCCCTCCCTGGGTTGAGGGCCGGTAGCGAGGCACATGGACCCTGGGGCTTACCCCTGCCTTTTGGCCGCATATGTCCTGTCAGCCCTAGGGGGCTTTTTCCTGCTTTTCTTCTCCGTGGCTGAGAAGCCCTTTCGAAGGCAGCAGGTGGCACCACGTTGGTGCTGCAGCCCACCACCTGTAGGTTTGGATTGGGCTGTGAATTTATCATATTTGCATGCAGAAAATACTGTTTGTATGGAAAGGCAATGAAGTTTCAGTTACACTCTTTAAGAAAAGAAGTTTGTTTAACATGGCAACCTTGTAGGGTTTTTGAGGCAAGTGAGGTTCAGAGGTGGTTTGCTATTGCCCGCCTCTCTGTAGTCATCCTGGACTTCTGAGGGGGAGGAGGACCCCCACCTGCTCCTAACCACTCCACTGTCCTGGCTCTCCAGTGTGCATTCATTTCAAAGGCACCAATGTAACTGAGCTGCGGTTACCTTGAAAAGGATGGAGTCTCTATGAAATGTATTGTTTATTTATTATTTAGTTTTATTTCCCACCCTTTTTGGCAGTTTCAGCGTAAGTTCAGAAGTTTGAAGTCATTTGATTTTTTCCCATTGGGTCCCATAAAAAAAGAAAAGAAAAAGACTAGGTAGCTGGACATGCAGCCTTGTTCCATGATGTTCTCTGTCCATTCATGGGATGATCTCTGTTCTTCTTTGGGTCTTTCCCCCAGCCAACAGTCTCTTATAACTCTTCCCCCTCCCAGTAGTATAACTTCCTGTGGGGCCAGTCCCAGCTCTGGGGTGAATGTCTGAAATACCCCCACAGTTCTGATGCCATTTTGCCCCACTGCACTTTATGGCTGGCACCTGGCGATATTCTAACAGCCTGACAGTGGAGTTCATTTATCTCTATTCCCCCCTAATCAAATTATAGGTTTCCCGAGTGCACTAGATGGGATTGATAACTGTTTCCCTACATATCTGTGTGTTCATGGCTGAAACTTTTAACCCAATAACCCAATGAGAACAGGCAATGAAGTCTGTAGGCAGTTTGATAAGAGCAAAAGTCTGTTGGAGCTGACCTTGACCAGCACCTGGTGGTGAGAGCAGTAAAAAACGAAACACAGAGTAACTTTCCCATCCCCCCAAAAGCCCAAAGTGCTAAGCAGCCCCAGCACCCACTAGGCATCCTGACACATGTCCCCCCTTAACCTCCTCTTCTCCAGACTAAAGATTCCCGGCTCTCTAAGTCTCTCCTCACAGAACGTGGATTCCAGACCTTTTCACTTATGCCGGTCGCCCTCCTCTGAGCACACAGCAGCGTGTCAGTATCCTTCTTGAATTGTGTTGCCCAGAACTGCAACTTACTTCAGCTGTGAGAAACCCAGAGGAGGTGTTGTGGTAGTAATAATGAGAACACTGAGTCGTTAAAATGGGAAGCCCTGAAAAAATGAGTCTGACTGCTTAATTTTTGAGCTGGGTCATAGAAGTAAAGAAAATCTGTCAAGGCCTTCATTTACTGTGCATGATTTAGTAACCTTTATACTATCTAACCCAGGGGTAGGGAACCTGCGGCTCTCCAGATGTTCAGGAACTACAATTCCCATCAGCCTATGTCAGCATGGCCAATTGGCCATGCTGGTAGGGGCTGATGGGAATTGTAGTTCCTGAACATCTGGAGAGCCGCAGGTTCCCTACCCCTGATCTAACCAGTACAAACTCATCCCAGAGTGAACAGACCTCGGAGCGGATGGTGCTGCTTGTCTTTCCTTGAATTTCTTGCTGATCAGTGATGCCTTGACAGAGTTGGTTCCGACTCTCTGTGTAGATGTGACGAATCCCTTTAATATATGGCTCATGTAGTTCAGCCTCCTGCTCAATGCAGGATTGGGCTTGAGTATCGCTGACGGGGGTTCGAAAGACTGCCAGGGAAGAGAGCCTCTCCCCCTCCCTAGGCAGCCAATTCCGCTGCTGAACTACTCTTGCTGCCTTGGAGCTGGCTGCGCTTATGAAAGCCACTGGAAATGTCCATGTTCTTTTACCTGTCATCCCTCCAATCAACACAGTCCTGAGGGCTGTTGAGTCTCAGTTGTGAAGTGCAGAGAAGTGCAGTTGTGGCATCACTGGCCAGTTCCCTGTGGACATTCTGCAGAGGGAAAGAAATGTTGTTTGCCCCTATGCAAGGCACAGACCGCACAGCAAGTGTGTTGCAGTCCATAGCAAAACAGCAACATTCACCAGTCAGGTAATGGCAGCTGATGACACCCACTGTCCCTCCAGTCAGCGAAGAGGGAGTGGGGTCTGGGGACTGTGGCCTTAGACTTCCCCAGGCCCTGCAGCAGCAGCAGCAGCAGCAGCAACCCACCAGCAAAGGAGAGCTTCTTAACTGCCAGTCTCAGGGCCAGGAACAACAATGGCCGCTGCAGGAACGCTGCCCCAGGACGATGGCAGAGCGTGGACCACGGGGTCTGAAGCTGGGCTGAGCTACAAAGTGGCAAAAGAAGCCCAGAGGAGGAGGGAAGGCTGCAGCAGGCCTTCGGGGAGCTGGCCTGCTGGGGCTGGGACAGCCTGAGGGCATCTGGCAGGAACAGATGTCCAGGGCCTCTGGGAGAGCCCCAACAGAGCAACGTACCAGGCCAAGAGACGCCCCATTGGAACAGAGGCCACCTGGGGCCAGGTATGCCCTGCAAGTCCAGGAGGTGACTGCCTGGCACAGTAACTGGCCTACCCACCTTCTGCTGAGATGGGAGAGCGGGGGTGGGGGGGGAAGAGAAAGGGCCATTAAAGGCCGTCGCCCAGGAAGGGGCAGACCCAAGGGATAGAAAAGAAGTACTGGGGAGGAGATGGTTAGCTGGTTCCAACCAAGCAGCCATTGGCTCAGGCATCCTGGGGGACTTATACCAGCGATGATCCACTCACAGGCTCCATAAAAAGCCCACAGGACCGTGTGTGTGTGTGTGTGTGTTTGTTGTGTGGTTAAGGTTAAGGTTGCAGGGATACCTGCCAGAGCAGGGCATGACATGGCAGGTGGTCCAAGTGCCCTCCCCCCATAGCCCATAGGGGATGGTCACCCATGCAGCAGACTGGATGCCCACCCCTTCCACAGCAAGAGCCTTGAAAGCATAGCCCCTCCCCCCATACACAAAGCAGACCAGCATCATGACTGTTGTGCCAGCAGGGTAGTTTGCAAGGAGTCATGGGAGCAGACACTTGATCCCTAGCTGCAATACTAAATATGATGTGCAGAGTCTCAGAAATGAATGGAATAAGGAGCTAGATCAGCCTGTTTTGCCTGAGCAATGCAATGTGGCCCTAAACCCTACCTCTTTTTTTCTGTGGACCTTAGGCTGCCAAGGATCCGTTTTGGGACCAGTGCTCTTTAACCTATTCATAAATGACCTGGAAGTAGGGGTGGGTAGCGTGGTGGCCAAGTTTGCAGATGATACCAATGTAGGGTGGTGAAAACCGCAAAGAATTGCGAAGAACTCCAAGCGGACCTTGATAAATTAGGTGAGTGGGCTAAGAAATGGGAAATGCAATTCAATGTAGCAAAATGCAAAGTGATGCTCATAGGGGCAAAAAATCCAAACTTCACAAACACGCTACAAGGGTCAGTGCTATCAGTCACAGACAAGGAAATGGTTTTGGGCGTCTTAGTTGATAGTTCCATGGGAATGTCAACTCAATGCATGGCAGCTGTGAAAAAGGCAAACTCTATGCTGGGGACAATTAGGAAAGGAATTGAGAATAAAACTGCAAGGATTGTCATGCCTTTATATAAAGCAGTGGTGCGACCGCACTTGGAGTACTGTGTTCAGTTCTGGTCGCCACATCTCAAAAAGGATATCGAAGAGATAGAAAAAGTGCAGAGAAGGGCAATGAGGATGATTGAAGGATTAGGAGCACCTCCCTTATGAGGGGAGAGGCTGCAGCGTTTAGCTCTTTAGCCTGGGAGAGGAGACGGCTGGAGGGGACATGATTGAAGTCTACAAAACTATGCATGGGGTAGAAAGTGATCGGAGAGAAATTTTTTCTCTTCTCACAATACTAGAACCAGGGGGCATTCATTGAAAATGCTGGGGGAAAGAATTAGGACTAATAAAAGGAAACACTTCTTCACGCAACGTGTGATTGGTGTTTGGAATATGCTGCCACAGGAGGTGGTGATGGCCACTAACCTGGATAGCTTTAAAAGGGGCTTGGATAGATTTATGGAGGAGAAGTCGATCTATGGCTACCAATCTTGATCCTCCTTGATCTGAGATTGCAAATGCTTTAGCAGACCAGGTGCTCTAGAGCAGCCGCAGAAGGCCATTGCTTTCACATTGTGCATGTGAGCTCCCAAAGGCACCTGGTGGGCCACTGCGAGTAGCAGAGAGCTGGACTAGATGGACTCTGGTCTGATTCAGCTGGCTTGTTCTTATGTTCTTACCTGTTCAGCAAAAAATTATGTTTATGATATACTGGACACCAAAGAGCTTTTTAAGTAAAGAGCAAAGTAAAGTGTCTAATTACTAGCACTGTGACTCACACAACATGTCTTTCAAACGTAGGCTTTGGGCCTGTCCAGTCGTCTTGTCCATTAGTCTTGTCAATTTTGTATTCTAATATTCATCGCTTTTGGACTTTTGAGGCAGAGCCAGAAGCATAAAGCTGGACCCGGTGAGGGCAGAACCTGCCAGTTCAAGGCTGGCCTCCCCCTGGCCTGGTCCACCTTTTCACTGCTGGCTTTGAGGTGGAGCCTGAAGTTTAAATCTAGACCCAGCTGAGCCCAGCCTTGATCTGCGTCCCTGCCCCTGAGCTCCACGTGGAATTGGGGGAGTTCCATGGTGTTCTCCCCTCAAGTAGCGCCCAGGGCACAAGCCCTTGCTTGCCCCGTCCTTGATTGTGTGTGATTGCTGTGGGGTGAGCCCTGGAAATCTGGGCTTCTTTTGGAGACCATACTGACATATCTTTCCATTTCAGACTCCTTCCTAGTTAGCTACAAGAAACTAGTGAGAACAGAAGAGGTTTTGTTCCGAAAACTGTCAGACTAACGCAGGGGTCTGCAACCTGCGGCTCTCCAGATGTTCATGGACTACAAATCCCACCAGCCCCTGCCAGCATGGCCAATTGGCCATGCTGGCAGGGGCTGATGGGATTTGTAGTCCATGAACATCTGGAGAGTCGCAGGTTGCAGACCCCTGGACTAATGATTTCACCATGGGGAGGTCCACCAACATGCATGAATGTTCAGAAATTAAGAACAGAGATTTTGTTTTGTTAAACAGTGTAGTACTTATATCTTAAGTATTCAAATTTGAGGTAAAGACATTTAGGATTCAGTTATATTTTCCACGCATTTTGGCCTGGCTGTCCTGACACCAGGGCCTACCTTACCGCTCAGTTGTTTCCCTGACTGCAGGGGTGTCTTTCTTGTCTTCGTGGCCCCCCTACTTGCTTGCTCGCTTAGTCACCTCCATGGGCACCTTTGGGGTTATGTTGCTTTGATGAATTTCGTGAGGGCAGTCAACCATGCTGGTGTCCCTCTGACTTCTCTCCCAGATGGAACTGTGTTGACTATTATATGTATTGATAATGATTCATTAAGAAACTTGTAGTTGGCCACAGTTATGGTATCCATAAAGCTATCAGTTGTTACATCTGAGACAATTGCTATTATGATTTCTTTGGTCCTTATCTGCCCTAACATCCCCCACCCCTGACATTTGAATATTTGTTCTGTTTCAGAGACACTCTCTCCTTTCATATCCACTATATCCAAGTTGATGTTCGCAGCTTTATAAAGAACATTTTCTTCTCAGTTGATTTCATAAGATTTCATAAAACTGCTGGACAGATACAACCTTAAATTATGGGAGATGAGCATGTTCATTTTTTGTGGAAGCTCAGCAAAGAATCAGTAGATGTTACCATCTCTTAAGGCAGTCCATTCCAGTAGCAGAACGTTAGGTGACCGTGCCAAAAGGAGAAGGAAACTCCGGGAGCTGCTGGGCTGATTTAAGCCAGCGATGGTCTCTATATAGGTTAGAAGACTGTCAGTAGAGAAGGTCATGTATACAGTCACTAATTACTAAATGGCTTAACTTAGCCCTGTAAGTTTTTAAAGGGAAAGACCCAGTATGATCATCTTCTCAGCTATTGGTTTAAACCAAGTTTGAGTTTAAGGCCAGTTGCATTACAAAGGAAGTTGTTCTAATCACTAATGAACAGAAGTCAAATTCTAACTGTGAAGGCTGCTGGCCAGATCAAATTTGTAAGCAATCTCTAATCAGCTTCTAATTTAAGAATCACAGAGGGTACATATCTAGGCACTTCACACATTTGCTCAAAAAATTAAGTCAAATTACTTCAGTAGAAGGAACAACCTCTTGTACCCAGAGCAGTGCTCAAACTTTATCTGCCTAAGGTTGTTCTGTTTGTAAGGAATGCTAGCAATTTGTCTGACCAATACTGTTCTAACACCCCTTTCTTATTTCTGATTTGTTTGGGGTATGTGTGGGCAGCCTTCAGAATACAGTTACTACCTTGGCTCAGGATCTCGAGCTTCTTCTAGAGCTAGTTCTGCTCGTGCAAGTCCTGTGGTGAGCATCTCTTTCCTTCTTCTCTTTGCCCTGTTGTGCATGGCTTTGTTTCTTTGTTTCCCGTGTTTATTTGTATAAAGTTGCTGTACATTGCTTATTAAATTCAGATTAGAATGTTAAAGTTGACTGACTTCTAGAATCATTAGACTGTTTACATAGTATTTAAAGCTGTTTTCCCCAGTTTCATTGGAGCTTAGTGAGCTGTTCCTTGATAACTTACTTTTGTGCATGTGATTTCCTGAAGGCAAATTAGATGAGACACTGGAAGATTCATAATTGGTCTCCTGTTTTTTGAATGCCTAACAGAATTGGTTGGATAGCTTGAATCAGGACAGAGAATGGGGACCCAGAATGTGTTTGGCTTTCACCTGTACTGCTTTCTGGATCTAAATTTCCCCCTTCCCTCCAAAACAAACAAACAAAAACAAACAAACTCCTATCAGTTGCCCCCCAAAGTTATAAGCCAACGTGGAACAAAGGTATTAGAAATACAGTGAACTCACCTCCTTTACTCTCTCTTCTCTGGCTGGTTCCAGCTTGAGCTTTAAATAGCAACTGCTGCAAGAAAGCAGGTGATTCCTGGTGATCCTGATTTTTTCCATGCAGATGGATTCATGTGGGTAGCCATGTTGGTCTGAAACAGCAGAAAGGAAGTTTGAGTCCAGTGACACTTTTAAGATTTACATGAATAAAACTTTGTTGGTCTTAATGGTGCCACTGGACTCAAACATTCTTTCTGATTTTTTCCATGTAGGGCATTGAGAACAAGAGAGAGAGAGAGCCAGTGATGACCGCTGAACGTAGGAAGTGCCAGGGTTCTGTGTTTCTGGGCAGAGGGAGGCCATGGCTCAGTGGTAGAGCACCCCTGGTGAGACCCCAAAGAATGCTGTGAAGCAGGACAGGCAATACTGACCTTGATAGACAAAGGGCTTTCTTAGTATAAGGCAGATTCACATATGTCCATTGTGAAAGTATTATGGATATCCTAGACTTGAGAATGTATATACTCTCCCAAGTAAATATGGAGTCCTTGGGAAGTTTCAGAAACCCCCCCACCCCCTCAGCTAAAGATTGGAATTCTTACCTGTTCCCCAAGGAACGGGGACACGCCTCACTGTGTCCCTGCTCTGAGGTGCATTAAGAAGTTACTGGGATAGGGGTAGGCTTAGACTTAATGAAAGAGCTCATGCAGCCTGCAGAGTCATAGGCTGCCAGGAGCCAGCTGAGCCAAGCAGTCCATGTGGAGTGTGTGGTTCCTTCAGGGGTCAGGCAACTCAGACTTGGGCTGTAGTGCTTATGCCATGGGTATTGCCTACACCCGTGGTGGCGAACCTATGGCACTCCAGATGTTCATGGACTATAATTCCCATCAGCCCCTGCCAGCATGGCCAATTGGCCTACACCCACTACTCTCATTGCCAGCATCGTCTTCTTAACACACTCCTGGTGGTTGGGCTTTTGTGATGGCACTGTGGAAAGCCTGTTTTGGTAGAGGTAGATGTCATATCTTGGGGACTGTCTTCCTTGGACCACAAGGCCATACCTCTTTCATGGTTTGAGGTTTTCTGGGTGGCTGAGAGGAAGTCATCTGCCAGGCTCTCTCTTGCCTTTGTTGCAGACATACTGGTTTGCTTGAACTGCTTGAATCAGGAGCTTTTCTTTGTAAATAATGTGAACCCAACTGGGGAGGATCCCTTCCTTTTGCGCCCCTGATTCGCATTTGGTAAAATTAATTCATTCCTGTATTCATTTTAATTATTTGCAACAACAAAACAATATCTCATAGACAGGAAATAGTTTATATTACAATTCCAATCAAAGAAGATAAAGAAAACATCAGACTGCAGCAGCTATATGTGACCATGTTAATTTCTCACATGACAAAAATCTTACAACAAAGACTGCTATCATATATAAAATGAGAAGATGTTCAATCAAAATTGAATGGAGACCGTATTGCAAATTTATATCAATTACTAGACCATGTGAGAGAATTTCAGAAGAAAATCAGCTTGTGCTATAAGGAGGGCAAAGCTTTTGACTGTGTGGGTCCTGAAAAGCTGTGGTTGGTTTAAAAACAAATAGAGGTGCCACAGCACCAGGTTGTTTTGGTGTGCAACCTGTGCTCTGGATAACAGACTGACAGGAAGAAAGTGGGTTAATTTAAAATGTGGTGTTGGAGAAGAGTTTTATGGATACCGTGGACCGCCAAAAAGAAAAAATGTGGCTTCTAGATCAAATGAAGCCTGAACTGTCCTTAGCAGCTAAAGGCTGTCATGTTTTGGGCACATCGTGAGAAGAGAAGGGTGGCTGAAAAGACCATAATTTTAGAACACGTTGAAGGCAGCAGGAAAACAGAGAGATTCATCAGATCAACCAAACAGATCGATGCCTTTCTTAGGAGCATTTTGTTTGCAGTTCATTGTAGTAGTTACACCCCATCCCAATTTATATATTTTGGAGATATCAGTGGATTTACATAACACTCCCAGCCGCTTCGTTTTGGTGGCAGCGCGGCGGGGATAATATATCTGCATGCACAATTGTGACACTTATTATTAAAGGTCAAATAAAATTTACTTACATTGTGTGTGTAACCCTAGGGTTTTCAAGGCAAGAGACGTTCAGAGGTGGTTTGCCATTATCTTCCTCTGCATGATGACCCTGATATTTCTTGGAGGTTGCCCATTCAAATGTTTAGCTTCTGAGATCTGACAAAATCAGCCTCGCCCAGCCTGGGACTATCCAGGTCAGAGCACAATCTTCGCTTGGATATTTAACGTTTATTTTATTGAGCTTCTCTTTACTGTGTAGCAGGTACAGATAGTTCACAGGATCTGTGAGTAACAGAGTTTAAGATACAATTTCCAGTTGTCTACATGTTGCAGAAAATGGATTTTGGACTAGTTTCCTGTGAGGACTTTATTTATTTATTTATAAGAAAGAGCCTGCTGGATCAGACCAGAGTCCATCTAGTCCAGCACTCTGCTACTCGCAGTGGCCTTTGGGAGCTCACATGCAGGATATGAAAGCAATGGCCTGCTGCTGCTGCTGCTGCTCCCGAGCACCTGGTCTGCTAAAGCATTTGCAATCTCAGATCAAGGAGGATCAAGATTGGTAGCCATACATCGACTTCTCCATAAATCTGTTCAAGCCCCTTTTAAAGCTATCCAGGTTAGTGGCCATCACCACTTCTTGTGGCAGCATATTCCAAACACCAATCACGCGTTGCGTGAAAAAATATTTCCTTTTATTAGTCCTAATTCTCCCAACATTTTCAATGAATGCCCCCTGGTTCCAGTATTGTGAGAAAGAGAGAAAAATTTCTCTCAGTCAACATTTTCTACCCCATGCATAATTTTACAGACTTCAATCATATCCCCCTCAGCCGTCTCCTCTCCAAACTAAAGAGTCCCAAACGCTGCAGCCTCTCCTCATAAGGAAGGTGCTCCAGTCCCTCAATCATCCTTGTTGCCCTTCTCTGCGCTTTTTCTATCTTGAGAATGTATATTTTATTGGATTTAGTATTCCACTCTTCCTGACCTAATGGCCAGGCTCAGAGTGGCTAAAAAATACCAGAACAATACATTATATCAAAACAATCAACAAGGTTAAAGTAATAACAACAATAAAATGTTAAAAACCTCCAGATGATGCTTAGTTAATTCTTGAAAACAATTTAGAAGTGCCAACAGGATATCCCAGTTACAATCAAATGAATATCTCCTGAAGGCGGAGGGTGTCTCGTGGGTTGTTCCATTCTCTTACCCAGTCTCATCCAGATCGGTGCCAACTAACACCGTGGCTCGTAGGCTCCTGTGGTTGAAGCCATGGCAAGCTGACTCACATTCTAAGACTGTGGTTGCAGGGTTCAATTTTCATGGAGTCAAGCTGTTTGGTAAAGACCTTGATAACATCCTTACAGTGGTAGCAGCAGTGTCGTAGGAGGTTAAGAGCTCATGTATCTAATCTGAACCGGGATTGATTCCCAGCTGTGCCACCTGAGCTGTGGAGGCTTATCTGGGGAATTCAGATTAGCCTGAACACTCCCACACACGCCAGCTGGGTGACCTTGGGCTAGTCACAGCTTCTCGGAGCTCTCTCAGCCCCACCTACCTCACAGGGTATTTGTTGTGAGAGGAAAGGAGATTGTAAGCCCCTTTGAGTCTCCTGCAGGAGAGAAAGGGGGATATAAATCCAAACTCCTCCTCCTCCTCCTTCTTCTTCTTCTTCTTCTTCTTCCTCCTCCTCCTCCTCCTCCTCCTCCTCCTAACACCAAGGATAATCGAAAGATCTTACCCGAGTCGGTCAGAGTGGACAAGACGACCTCTTTTTGTCCTCAGTTGCGACCTTTTCGTCCCTTTCGCTCCTACTTCAGACCTCCCAGGGACAACAGACGATCATCCTGGCAGCCCTCCGGGTTCGGTCGTGGACATCAGCAGAACCGGCAATCAGGAAATCAGGGCACTCGGCCTTTCTGTACCCAGCAGGGAAAATCAGCAGGACGCTCAAGAATTCCGGATCGGGGGTCGCCTGTCTCGTTTCACTCTCCTATGGCAGGGGCCTCATGTGAACAAATGGACTCAGGAAGTTGCTCGTTCAGGTTACTGCCTGGAGTTCAAATCCTGGCCCAGGCCTGTGTTTATTCCAACTCCGCTCTCCAGCAATCCCACCAAGTGCCGCCTCATGCAGGAAGCCATCCTGCACCTTCTGGAAATCGGGACAATAGAATGCGTGCCCCCCCCCCCATCAGCGCTACTCCGACGTCTATTCCCATCTCTTCTCAGTCCCCAAAAAGAACGGGGACAGAAGAGTGATACTCAACTTTAAGTACATCAATTGGCACCTGCGCATCTTCAGGTTCAGAATGGAGACACTGCGCTCCACTGTTGGGGCGATCCATCCTGGCGACTTCCTGGCATCACTCGATCTGTCAGAGGCCTATCTCCACGTCCCAATCAATGCTGCTCATCGGAAGTTCCTAAGGTTCGCGCTCGGAGATCAGCACTTCCAGTATGCGGCACTCCCGTTTGACTTGGCCACGGCACCACGGGTGTTCACAAAGATGCTGGTGGTTCCCATAGCGCACCTACGACAACAGGGTGTGCACACGTACCCTTATCTCGACGATATCTTGATTCGGGCCAGGTCTCTACAGCAGTGCCAGTCAGCTACTCTGCTGGTTCTCCGGACTCTCCAGAGCTACGGCTTTGTGGTCAACATGGAAAAGAGTGTTTTGACTCCTTCCAGGTCCATGGAACATCTGGGGGCCCGGATCGACACCTCCATTTGCACCTTGTATGTTTCAGAGCTCAAGATCAAGAAGATTTTGGAGGCCATGGCAGCAGTTCTCTGGGTGTGTCGCCTTTTCCTGCTCAAGTTATCCAGTCTCCTCGGTCTCCTCTTGTCCGTCTCAGACATGGTCCAATGGGGCAGGGCCCATCCAGTTTCTTCTCCGGCCCTTCTCTTTGCAGATAGCGCACAAACAACATCGTTTGGTAACAATATCGTCCTCTGTCAGGCTAAGTCTCACCTGGTGGGCGCACAGGCGGAATCTGAGCACAGGAAAGGTTTTTCTTCCGGATCCCAGACAAGTCCATCACATTTTGACAGACGCCAGTCTCTCCAGTTGGGGAGCAACTCTCAGGGAGCACTTCGCGCAGGAGACTTGGTCGTCCCAGGAGTCTCTTTTGCCCATCAATGTGCTGGAGACGAGGGCCATCCTCCTTGCCCTGGGGCAGTTCGTTCGCCTAATCAGGGACTCTCATGTCATCATCCACACGGACAACGTCTCAGCGAAGTGTTTCCTGAACAATCGGGGGATCCAGATCGTCAGTGCTTCACAGGGAAGCTTCCCGGATCCTACTCTGGGCAGAATGACATCTGTTGTCCATCAAAGCGGAGCACATGAAGGGGTCCCTCAACTCTTAAGCGTATTGGCTCAGCAGGACTGCAGTACAGCCATCAGTATGGAGGCTCAAGCAAGAGGTGTTTCAACAGATTGTCTCCAGAATGGGACAACTGGTCATGGACTTGTTTGCCGCCCCGGACAATTGTCAGGTACCTCTGTTCATGTCTCGGGTTTTCCACAGGGAGGCAGTGGCGATGGATGCTCTGTCAGCACCTTGGCCGTCCGGTTTGATGTATGCCTTTCCACCAATCCTGCTTATCGCCAAACTGCTGCGGAGGATCGTGATTTCCAGGGCAGAAGTGATTCTTGTGGCACCCAACTGGCCCAGACGTCCGTGGCTATCCTCGATTCTGGAGCTGATGGTGGTGCAACCATTCCATCTTCCATTGCTGCCCGATCTCCTCACGCAGGGCCCACTCTGGCATCCGGATTCTGGTTGGCTCGCCTTGACCGCCTGGAAAGGCGCAGGTTAACTCGTAAAGGCTATTCTACAAGGGTGGTCTCCACTATTCTAGCTGCTAGGCGTGACTCTACCATCCACATATAAAATAGTTCCTGGAAGGCCTTTGTCCGGTGGTACTCCAGAAAGCGTTTCTCTATGGACAAGCATTCGCTTCCTTTGGTCATGGACTTTCTTCAAGAGGGTTTTGAGTCAGGTTTGCGAGTCTCCACATTACGCAGGCAGTTGGCAGCCATAGCTACGGTCTGGCCAGATTTTCAGGGATTCCCCATAGCTAGGCACCCAGATATAGTTAAGTTTCTAAAAGGGGTCCAACAGACACAAACCCCCCTTCCCCCACAGTGCATCTTTTTCCCTCCTGGCGGCTGCATGTGGTGTTGTCTGCTTTGACTAAGTCTCCCTTCGAGCTGGTCCAGTCGATACATTTAAAGTGGCTCAGAATGAAGCTTCTTTTTTTGGTAGCAATAACATCTGCCCGAAGAGTGTCTGAGTTGCAGGCACTTTCAGTTAATCCAAATTTCTGCTCTTTCTCCCCAGATGGTGTCACACTGTGGCTAGATCCGGCTTTTCGTCCAAAGGTGGCCTCACCCTTTCATCTTAAGCAGGTCATAGTTCTCCCAAATTTTTGTCCAAGGCCAGAGCATCATCTAGATGTGAGAAGGGCCCTGAAGACTTTCCTTATTCGCACGGAGGCGGTTCGTCAGTCCGAGTCACTGTTTATTAATGTATCTCCTCCTAGGCTGGAGCTTTCCATGTCGAAAGCAGCCATCAGCTCAGGCATCAAGGCATGCATAATAGAGGCTCATAAGGCCCTGAACCTTCCAGTCCCACAGGGAATCACAGCACACTCCACCAGGAGTGCAGCTGCCAATGCGGCTCTCTACAAACAGGTCTCTTTAGAGGACATTTGTAGGGCGGCCACCTGGTCCATGCCTTCATCTTTCATGAGGCATTATAAGCTTCTAACCTCAGCAGCAGTCAGGCTTCCTTCGGTAGAAGGATACTGGAGCACGTTGTTGGGGATTAATGTTGGCCATCCCTTATTTTGGGAATACTGCTGTGGGAGGACCCACACAAGATGGCTCCCCACCTCCATGAGAAAGGTCCATTGGATACTTACGTGAAGGGTCTTTCTCATGAAGGTGGGGAGCCATCTTGGCCCTCCCTCACCGACATTCTTCTTTGACATAGTGCTTTACGTATTGGTTATTGGTTAGAGTTTTTTCTTTGCCTGGCGGTTCTTTTTCTTTAGCCCTTCCATGGTGGTTTGATGTTATATGTTTAGGGTTTAACAGTTCCTCTGCTTCACTGTTTCTCTTGTTATCAATATCACTGTCCTATCAGTTTTCTGTCGATTGGTAGTCGATTGGTAGCTCGGTAGTCGATTGGTAGCTCGGTAGTCAACATACTGGAGAAGATGTCTGCCGAACAGGGCACAGGAAGTGGCTAAAAGTTGGTTTGCTGTCTCTCTGAGATGGAGTGAGCACAACCCACACAAGATGGCTCCCCACCTTCATGAGAAAGACCCTTCATGGTAATTATCCAGTGGACCTTTCTAAAGATGGAGAAGGTTACGTGAGAGACCCACTTGATAGAAAATCTGAAGTGGCCCATAAAAAGGCACACGAGTGGCTGGCAACGGTCATTAAGATTCTGATTCCGACCGCCACTCTTTCCAGAGCAAGTGTATTATAGACATCCTTCCCCCGGAAGAAGGGGCTGCGAGGGAAGGTTTAGCGAGATTAATGTTAGGATCCACCTTTTTGGCAGATGCATCCTCAGATGCCATCAGTTTAGCCTCATGGTCCATGTCTTGTTCAGTGGCAGCCAGGAGAAACCTGTGGCTCCGGTCCTGGCAGGCAGATCTTCAGTCTAAAGTGGTGGTGGCAGGTTATAATTTTTATGGTCAGAAGCTGTTCGGAGCCGATCCTGACCAGGTCTTAATTACTACCAAAGATAACAGGAAGACCCTGCCCAGACAGGTTAGGCAGGATAATAACACTGGGTGTCGCTATTTTCGTGCTCATAGCACCCTGCCACGGTTCAGTTGAGAGAACAAGTGATCCAATTGGACCCCGCAGCAACCAGCCAGGGGGAAAACAAACTATAGGCCTTTTGGCAGAGGGGCCAGGTTTCCTAGGGTCAACAAAAATTCCAGGAAGCCCCATTGGGAGGTTGCCTGCTGGTCTACCACCGCCGCTGGAGCCCACCACTAGTAGATCAGTGGACAGAGGACGTAGTAACATACGGATATTTAATAGAATTTGCCAGGCTTCCTCCTCACAGGTTGTTACCTTCACCCATAAGCCAAAACCCAGACAAGAGAGCCAGAACAGCAGCAGCAATTTCCCATCTCCTAGATATCAAAGCTGTGAAATTTGTGCCAAGCTTGGAATGGCGCACCGGTATTTATTCCCACTTCTTCATGCTACTGAAGAGGTTAGGAGATTGGTGGGCCATTCTGAACTTGCGCTTTGTAAACCGTCATATTTGCCTACGCCATTTCAAAATGGAAACGCTTCGCACTATCACAGCAGGGAGAGTTTCTGACATCGTTAGACTTGACAGAGGCATACCTCCATATAACCATTCATCCAGCACATTGCAAGTATCTTTGGTTTGCAAGCGGCAACCTTCATCTTCATTTCAGAGCCTTGCCTTTTGGGCTGGCATCCGCCCCACGTGTGTTTTCAAAGGTACTGTTACCACCAGTAGTGCAGCTGAGATGGCAAGGGGTGCATGTCCACCCTTATCTGGACCACCTGCTCATCAGGTCCAGCTCCCTGCAGCAAGCATGCCTAGATGTTCTCCAGGCACAAAGAACTCTTCAGTACTTCGGCTTCCTAGTGAATCTGCAGAAGAGCACGGTACAGCCGTCTCAGCAGATGGAACACTTGGGTGCAGTAATAGATACGACAGTCAACTGTCTGTTTCTTCTGCTGGCCAAAATTCTAAAGATTCGTGAGTTAGCATTGCAAGCAATCAAGGAGAGGAAGTCATCCCTAATGAGGTTAACCAGTTTAATGGGACTATTTACGGCAGCGATCGATACCCTGCAGTGGGCCAGATTACATTCCAGGGAACTACAAGCCTTCCTTTGTCCTTTTCAATTGGAGATTGCACAAAAGAAGGACCAGTTGTTGGTGGTACCCATGAGGGTCAAAATAAGACTATAATGGTGGACATCCACAGCAAATCTGTCACGGGGAAAATGCTATCTGGAACAGCCCACACTACAAATATTCACAGATGCAAGTCTCACCGGATGGGGGGCTACCTGCGACCAACATACAGCGCAAGGACTGTGGCCAAGCTCAGCACCGATAAATCTCGAGTCAAGGACAATTTACCTGACGTTACTTCAGTTCAGCAACTTAATTCAGGGCCAGCACGTACTCATACGGATGGACAATGTGGCAGCAAAGGCATATGTAAACCACTAAGGAGGCACACGCTCCTCTGCGCTTCAGAAGCAAGCAACCACGTTGTTAGCATGGGCGGAGAAACATCTGGCATCGCTCCGAGTGGAGCATATCAGCGGGCAGTCGAACGCAAGGGTGGACTGGTTGAGCCGTCAGGTACTTTTGAATGCGGAATGGAAACTGCATCCGCAGATTTTCCACCAGGTGACGAGCAGGTTCGGCTATCCAGTAGTGGATCTGTTCGCCTCGCCGCAGAATTTCCAGGTACCACAGTTCTTCACCCACTATTACCATCCAGCTGCTACGGGGACAGACGCCTTAATGTCACCTTGGCCACAGGGGACAGTGTACGCTTTCCCTCCAATTCTACTTCTGCCACGTCTACTGCGCAGGCTTTTGAGAGAATGCAACAAAATGATTCTGGTCGCTCCCTATTGGCCAAGAAGACCATGGTTCACGGCCATCATTCACCTGTCAATGATCGAACTTTTACATCTGCCGACCAGACCAGACTTGCTGATTCAGGGTCTGGTTTGTCATCCAGAGCCACATCGTCTTCACTGAACCGCATGGCTCTTGAAGGGACAAGGTTAACGGACAAGGGTTACTCACCTGAGGTCATTAACACAATACTAGCTGCTAGGTGGGGGTCCACCAACCGCATTTATGATTGTACTTGGCGTGTTTTCGTAGGTTGGTGCAACAGAAGGCACATAAATCCAGAAATTCCCCAGCTGCCAAATATTCTAGCTTTCCTGCAAGATGGAGTGGCTTCTGGGTTGAGAGTGGCTACCTTAAAAAGGCAGTTGGCAGCTTTATACACAGCATGGCCTGATAACTTAGTTTCCTATGTTTCTAGTCATCCAGATATATGCAAATTTCTCAAAGGGGTCAGTCAAACACAGAGTCCAATTATCCACCGTTTTCCATCATGGAATCTGAATACAGTCCTGGTGGGGCTTACTAAGTCACCTTTTGAGCTCATTGGTTCCATACACCTGCGGTGGCTTAGAATGAAGTTGCTGTTCTTGGTGGCGGTAACTTCTGCATGAAGGGTCTCAGAAATTAGAGCCCTGTCGATTAGGGATGACTTGCGCTCATTCTATCCGGATAGGGTAGTGCTATGCACAGACCCCAATTTTTGACCTAAAGTTTGTACGCGTTTTCATCTAAGGCAAGAGATTGTGTTGCCCACATTCATCCCTAACCCTTCAGGGGAGGTACAGAAAAGATGGCATAAACTAGATGTCTGTAGGGCTCTAAGAGTGTACATTAAATGAACCGAGTCCATCAGAAAAACTCTTGACATGTTCATTAACGTTACTCATCCCAATTTGGGTCAAAAGATGTCCACGGCTACCATTAGTGCAAATTTGAAGTTATGCATTGCAGAGGCTTACAAAAGTACTAACCTAGAGGTTCCATTGGGTATCACAGCGCACTCCGTTAGGAGTGCAGCCACAAATACAGCACTAAGACACCAGGTGTCGGTGGAAGATATATGCAATGCGGCTGTGTGGTCTTCATTGTCAATGTTTGTAAGACATCAGATTCAATCCTGGGCTGATAACAGAGTGGTATTCGGAACCAAGGTATTGCATCACATGTCCGGAGACCAATGATTCCCACCGAGGGAGATTGGGACACTGCATTGGTATGTCTTATGAGACACCCTCCGCCTCCAGGAGAACGGACCATTGATACTTACGAGAAGGGTCTTTCTCCTGAGAGGTCGGAGTGTCTCGGCCCTCCCTGAAAGAGTTATCTGGCAATGGAAGCTTACCATACTATTGAGTGCGGATAGCGGTTCCATACTTAGCGGTTACCATACTATTGAGTGCGGATTTAGCGGTTCAGCTAAAATGTTGATGGTATTACATTTTTTAATTGCTGGTTTTGTACTGATTCACAAAATTTCCAACTTTCCATTCGGAATGATGATCAATTAAATGATACTCAAGTTTCTATGTTTCTAGTCATTAAATGTTACTTAAGTTCCACGTTTCCACTGTCTGTGTGTGTATATATGAACTACCTAGTCAATGCAATACTGAGGGTAGAAGGGATGTTACGGTGACAGTTGGAAGGTGGAATAGAATTTAGTTAGACCTGCCTCCCGGGTGAGAGAATGGAACAACCCATGAGACACCCTCTGACCTCTCAGGAGAAAGACCCTTCACGTAAGTATCAATGGTCCATTCTATCCCACTTTATTTTAGATGTGTATCAAATAGGAGAGAGGGATTTTTGGAAAGCCAGCAAAGTTGGAAATGTGGACCAGGACTGGCAAGAGCAAGGGGTTCTGTTGGGCCATACTCTCACAAAATGCCACACATTGTCCCCAGCCTTGGAGAAACAAGCCAGCCCTTGCCAGGCTATACCTCAAATCCCAGTGACGGCGAGGCGGTCGGTCAAAAGACCATAGTTGACTCTGTCAAATGCTGCAAAGTTTCATAACAGCAGTGTTGACCTCCCCATGGCAGGCTCAGGGTGGCTTACAACAAATACATAGGTCACAACATCAGTGCTTGGCGTGCTACCCCAGTGGTGCCAAAACCAACTAATTGAGTGGGGGCAAGGATGAGGAAAAGCAGGGGTTGGAATATTTTGAAAAAGATAAACCAATTTGGGTAAGGTTGTCAGTTTAACTAATGATATTCAAGCTGATAGGGACAGGATTAAATTTCTTCATTTATTAACGTTTTTAAAAATTTCTTCCCAGATTTTTTTGTAATTATTCATATAAATCTTGTTTTTTCCTATATAAATTCCTAAGTATTTAACTGGTATCATTTTGTATTTCTTAGTCAATTCTTTTTGTTCATTTTTGTCAAATTAAAAAGACGCATTTGTGTTTTCTTGTTAATTTTAAACCTAATTATACTTCCAAATTAATTAATTGAAGAGTCGGTAATAAATTATTTAAGTGATCATCCACAAAGATTACAACATCAGCAGCGAAAGCTCTCAGTTTAATATTACTTTTATTAACATTTAATCCTTTATTTAACTTTTGAGATCTTTATTTAATAATACTGCTAATTTCTCAAAGGGGTCAGTCAAACACAGAGTCCAACACTGAACAGGAGAGGAGAAAGAGGACATCATTGTCTAATTCCCCTCTAGATTCTAACCTCTTCTGTCAAGTTCCCATTTATTTTCAATTTTGCCTTTTGATCTCGATATATTGCTTCAACTGCATTCATAAATTTCCCATATTCATTTTTTTAGAATTAATTTCATAGATCCCCAATTCACATTGTCAGATGCCTTTTTAGCATCTAAGCAAACAATTGCCATTTTCTTACTTGGGTTTTTATCTAAGTAATCTATAATATTTATTACTGCTCTAACATTTCTATTACCAATACGTTTCAGAACATAACCTGCTTGGTCTGTATGTAAATAGTCATCATCATCATCAACCTTTTTATTGGCATAAGTTTAAAATACAACAGGGAGGTTGAGGAGAATCAAGTTAAAATAAGTAGGTTCGAACATTTCCAGCGGTTAAAACAATAAATAAATAAATAAACTAAAATCTGTGACGAATCTGCTGTGCCAGCGCCAGAAATTTGGCAACGTCTAGGGATCTCTGAGGAGACTGATCACAAAGCAGAAAGAAGGATTTAACCTTGTCTGGTGAGTTGGCATAGTTCTCAGTGTATGGGTCTATTTATTGTCTTCTAGATGAAGTATATAGTTCGCAATCTAGGAGGATGTGCTCGATTGTTTCGATGGCTTTTTGTGAGCAGGGACACGTTCTTTGTTGGTATGGGATCTGGAGAAATCTGCCGCTCAGGACTGCTGAAGGTAGGGCATTTAGTCGGGCTAGCATTAAGTACGTCGGAGATATGGTGAAGATATATTGTAAAAGTACCTTGGTAGCCCTTTACTGAAGGGAAGAGGGTGGGAGCCCTCCGGTAAAATGCCCTTCATGTATTGAGTAGAAAGCAATTGATTTTCAATGTCAAGTAGCCTTAGCGACAGAAGTTTGACTATTTGGCGCCCGTCCATGTTCATGAAGAAGTCTAAAGCGAAGCCTAACGAATTAATTTTTTCCTTGATCAGAAGACTCCAAGTGGAGAGGTAGGAATCCGAAAGCATTCGCTTTGTTAGGCTGTCCTGTTCTGATCGGAAATGGAGGCGCAGCCAGTATCGAAGCGAGGAGAGCCATATACGTGTTTTGAGAAGATTTAGACCTAATTCCGAACATAAAGAGAGAGATGACACGCTGTTTGAAATTCCAAGTAGTTTGCGAAAGAAGCTAGATTGTATAGACTCAAGAGGCTTTAGATTATGATTTAGCCAGATTGGAGCGCCATACAAGGTTTTTGGGATCAGTTTGCCTTCAAAGGCTCTCACTGCTGCTGGGACGCATTGACCCCCTTGGGAGTAGAAGAACCGCCTAATTGCTGCCACGATGTAAATAGTCTTGTGATATCTTTTAGAGTCTTTAGGCCAAAACTAATGTAAAAATTTTGCAATCATTATTAAGTAGAAAAATAGGTCTAGAAATTTACTTGGGGAACTTCTAATTTAGATTAAAATGATAGGGGCTTCTTTCCATGTTTCAGGGATCTTTCCATTTTCTAACATTTTATTCAGTAATATTGTCAGTTGGGGAACTATGATATCCTTAAATGTTTTATGGTACTTCGCTGAAAGATGGACTAGGAAGAGGCACCGAAACCAAAATTATCTTCTGTAGATGTTACTTCTTAATACTAGTATTTAGAGGCTTGCTATCTCTAAATATGGAGGTTCTGTTTAGCCTCTAGGACTTGTAGCCATTGGTGAACCAATTCTCCATGAATGTGTTTAATCCCTCTTCAAAGCCATCTGTGCTTGTAGTCATCATGACATCAACTGACAGTGAATTTCACAGTTCTCTATTTTCTACCCCACCTATCTTACAATGCATAATTGGCTAAGGGTTTGAACATCTGATGACGCACCCTTAGCCAATTGCTGTGCAGCCCCAGCAAAGTCTTTGCAGTGGGAGATGCTTCCTCTTCCCCCGCAGTGGGCTTTGCTGCTGGTCATTTTATAAATCTCTCTCTTACCTCTCCTTGGTTGTCCTTTTTTCTAAAAATTGTAAAAGCTCTGGGCACTTCAGCCTTTTTTGTAGGGAGGTTGCCCAAATGCTTGTTTTGTTGTTTTCCTTAGTAATTTCTTCAGCCATTCTTCCTTTCTGAGATATGAAGGAGGAGGAGGAGGAGGAGGAGTTGGGTTTATATCCCCCCTTTCTCTCCTGTAAGGAGACTCAAAGGGGCTTACAAACTCTTTCCTCCCTCACAACAAACACCCTGTGAGGTAGGTGGGGCTGAGGGAGCTCAGAAGAACTGTGACTAGCCCAAGGTCATCCGGCTGGCGTGTGTTGGAGTGTACAGGCTAATCTGAATTCCCCAGATAAGCCTCCACAGCTCAAGCGGCAGAGCGGGGAATCAAACCCGGTTCCTCCAGATTAGAATGCACCTGCTCTTAAACACTACACCACTGCTGCTCCTCCGTCCACCCCTAGCCACTCCTCTCAGAACTGCACTGGATTACAAATAAGACTGCACTCATAGGTCTGTACAGGCAAATTCTGATATGGGTCATTTTCTTTTCAATTTCCTTTCGAATAATCCCGAGAATAGAATTGGCGTTTGTTGCCATTGTTGCATACTGAATCAGCATTTCATCCAGCTGTCTACTACAACACCAAGGACACTTTTCCTGTCAATCTCTGCCAGGTCAAAACCCCATAGATATATATTTAGGAGGGTTTTTTTCAATGTTTATCTCTTAATCTGCATTGAAGACATGGTTGAAGAAAAGTCCACCCACCCACCCCATGCAAGAATTTCACATATGTTAATTCTGAATAAATGAATATATTTTTTCATTTTAATATTTATAAATATATAGCAGTATTAAACTGTGTAAAAATCTCAAGGATTTTTGCAGAGGCAATCACACATTTGCCAAAAGCAGTATGCTCTATGTGAATTGCACCCAGTCACACATTCCTGATGATTGTGTTATTTGGTGCTCATATGTGAATCCAACTATTAAAATTTGGGACAGTGTTCATATGTTTATACCTAGCTGTTATTCCATGTTATCCCTGTGCAAGGTCGGTGTGAAGTGAGAGAGAACATTTACCAGCACCACCTGCCACCCTGGAATCAGACCTGACCACCTGCAGCCCAGATCTTTGGGGCAGCAGGTGCAGGCTATGCTTATTGCCTGAAGGCCAGCCACCAGTTGGAATCAGCTAAGCCAGGGGTCTGCAACCTGCGGCTCTCCAGATGTTCACGGACTACAAATCCCATCAGCCCCTGCCAGCATGGCCAATTGGCTATGCTGGCAGGGGCTGATGGGAATTGTAGTCCATGAAGATCTGGAGAGCTTTAGGTTGCAGACCCCTGAGCTAAGCCCATGGCGGCAGCACCACAGACTGGGACATAGCTTGGACCCAGCCTGTGCAGGTCCAGTAAGCAACCAATAGAGGCCATGCCTGTTCCCTCCTGTACCACTGGCAGCTGGGACCTGGCACTTTTTTGGATCCACCAGCTGGTGTCTTGGTTCTAGGAAAGTGATGGGCATGGGCTTATATGGAGTAGTTCTCTTGGCAGCAGGCAGGCAGGCAGAGCTGCTGTCTCCCTCTCTGAGGGAAGTAGTGAGTTGATAGAGCAGAGGAGAAGGGAGCACAGCAGCTCCTCCTTTCTCTCCTTCTCCAGAGCCTACCCCAGCTACTTTCCTGCAACCCACTTATGTGTCCTGACCCACAGTGTGAGAACTACAACCATAACAAAGGGCACTGTGTGTGACAGACACCCTTCTGTTGATACAGCTCTGTGAATCTGCATTGTCCATCAGTTGTTTTCCGCCTTCACGTTAAGCTTGCAGTGGTTATTTGATTAATTACGCGAATGGGAATGTATGGCACTGATGTTAATTGGTCCCTACTTGTTCCTGAGGAGTGACAAGAAAGATATCTGTTATTAATATGCAAGAGAGTAGTAATTCTGGAGCAGACTTCCTGGTGAGCACATAACTCCACAAAGCAGATGGAGACATGACCAGTAGGTTTAAGGAAATGGTCTGTAGGAAAGGGAGATGGTTTGTTGAGCTGTAATGTAATTGCGATTTCTTCTTTCACACTCTAGGTTGAAGAAAGGACTGACAAAGAATTTGAGAGGGTAAGAGGATATGTGTGTTGACTGGTGAATCGCAGGGACAATGTGATGCCCATCTTGGTCCATCTATATGGCTTCCAACTTGCTTCTGGGTTCCATTTAAGGTGCTGATATTGGCCTTTAAAGCCCTATACAGCTTGGGACCCGCATGCCTTCTCCCATATGAATTTAGCTGTCCACTATATATATAATTTTGTAATATGCTGTAATATGTATTGTAATACACACACAAGCACTCACATTTTAGATATGATTTTAATGTTTTAAATGTGGAGACCCTATTTAAGTGGAAAGGGGGCATATGAATGTTTCAAATAAATAAATAAATTGTGGGTGAATGGAAAGTGTGCAGTACTTATAGGTATAGACTGAGGCTGGAAAAATGTATATAGTTAATAATGAGAAATGTTGTAAACTAACTGGTGATATTTGGACATATAATTTTTGTGCAAGGACTTCAGAGGTTGTACTACCAGACTGAGATAACTCATTGATGTGGCCGCTGTGCAGTCTCATCTGAGCATTTCCTGTAAATGGATGTTCAGAAGCTCCTAAAAATGCTGCCCTGTTCAGCACAGGGGGGAGCAGCAACAGCAGCAGCTACTCCTTTTTCCTCCATGGAGAGAGGTTGCCCTTCCTGTAGTTCTGCTCTTATTTCTTTAGCACTTCCTTTCTCTCCTTTTCCCCCTTATTGAAAACAGGGGAACAAAAAGTATCTTGAAAATGGCAGGCACTGGGTAGTCACCTGACACGGGTAGCCCAATCCGGGGGGTGGGGGGAGGGGGCAGACAAGTAGGCCTACTTCTGGAGTCAGTGTCGCCCTGTGCCAGCATGGATGCCCACCCTGCCAGCGCAAGGAATAAAAGCACCAGCTGGGAAGAAGAATTTGGAGTATCTCTCCTGTGAGGATGCTCAAAGGGGCTTACAATCTCCTTTCCCTTCTTTACCTCACAATAGACACAAGAAGAAGAAGAAGAGTTTGGATTTATATCCCCCTCTCTCTCCTGCAGGAGACTCAAAGGGGCTTACAATCTCCTTTCCCTTCCCCCCTCACAACAAATACCCTGTGAGGTAGGTGGGGCTGAGAGAGCTCCGAGAAGCTGTGACTAGCCCAAGGTCACCCAGCTGGCGTGTGTGGGAGTGTACAGGCTAATCTGAATTCCCCAGATAAGCCTCCACAGCTCAGGCAGCAGAACTGGGAATCAAACCCGGTTCCTCCAGATTAGATACATGCGCTTTTAACCTCCTACGCCACTGGTTCACCAGATGAGAGTTTGTCACTCATAAGTGGGTCGGGACACATAGGTGGAGGAGTGCCACACTATGAAATTTGTTGTCAAGTTTGGCTTTTGTGTTCAAAATAAGTAAAAGTTGCTTCTTCGTTTGGCTACTTAAAAAAAGGTTTTGAAAAATTGTTTTTTTAATTCCAGGGGGCTCGTACTGTGTCCAGTTTGTCAGCAGCTACCTTGGCCTCCTTAGGTGGAACTTCTTCACGGAGGGGCAGTGGAGACACCTCCCTTTCTGTTGATACCGAAGCATCTATTAGAGAAATTAAGGTAAGGTACTTGTTAAAAGTGGAAGCGAATAGGGTAACTCTGCCATACAATAGTGAGTTCTGAGCACATCTCTGTTAACAAAGTTTGCCAACAATGGAGCCGTGATAATTTATTGGGCTAAAACATTAAGTTTGCAGTATGCGCTTTTGCTATACTCTTGTGGGGGGGAGCTCTGTGGCAGCTGGGTATGTCACAGCAAAGGTAGCACTGCGCCACTTCCCAAGGGGTTTGGGACAACACAGGAAGATGGGAAACTCAAAACCTTCCTGCTGCCCAAATGGCCCCATAGCACAAACAGGTTTAGGCCATACTTTCCATGGGTGTAAGTCTACAGCCAGGGAGGAGTGTGTTTCTGGGCTGAAACCTCAGTGGAAGCTGACTAAAATCAGCCCCACTCCCAAGAATGCACCCAGCCACCCTCTGCTGCACCATCTTGCTGCCTGACACTGGTGTAGCTTTGGAGCGGGGGGCCCTTCCAGGTTTGGGTGCCTGGCAGAGCTATGTGGCACCTGCCCACTGCCAAGTTTGCTTTCACCACTGGCATTGGTGCCCCTTGTGCCAGTGGGGTGGACAAACACACAGGCGGGCCCCCTCCATTCCCACAAGGCATTTTCTCTCATCCTCCCCCACCCACCCCAATCTGGATTGGGCTGTTAAGGTGTTCTTTGATGAATGAATGAATGAATGAATGAATGAATGAATGAATGAATGAATGAATGAATGAATGAATAGAAATGAATAATAGAAAAAAATCCTCTTTTGTAACGCCATTGCTCAGTGGTAATCTGATGGTTTTGCGGTCTTCAGGACATCAATGAGTTAAAGGACCAGATTCAAGATGTAGAAGGAAAATACATGCAGGGATTGAAGGAAATGAAGGTACTATGTAGAGTGTGCTAAACCTTGGCTAAACATTCAAAGAGGAAAGGAGATGTGAGGAATTGTAATCACATATGGCCTCTTAGAGATCTGAAACTGCATAATAGATTTATGCCAAAGAATGTGTTGCACTTTTTGCAATGGACCCACAAATGCTACAAGAACTGCATAGGTATAATTAGACCAAAGAGAGAAGTTGAGCCATCCTTTTTAATATGAACTTTTACAGGAAATGTGGAGAAGTTTATTTTGGAAGTTTAGGCTTCATTTTAAGATTTTTCACTCTCCTAGCTAAAGATAGGCACAAATGAGAAAGTTCAACTAACTTGCTAAGAAGAAGGGTTTGGATTTATACCCCTTTTTTCTCTCTTGTCTCAAAGCCGTTTATAACCTGCTTCCTTTTCCCACAACAGGCACCATTTAGGTGGGGCTGAGAGAGTTCTGAGAGAGCTGGGACTAGCCCAAGGTCACCCAGCAGGTTTTATGTGTAGGAGCTGGGAAACAAATCCAGTTCACCAGATAAGAGTCTACCACTGATGTGGAGGACTGGGGAATCATAGCCAGTTCTCCAGATTAGAGTCCATCAGTCTTAACCACTACACCACACTTCCTGGCTCTCCAAGAACCAACCATCAAGGTTTTAGAAATGCCTTCATGGCTAGGGAAGATGAATTGGTTAGCATGCACATTAACCAAGAATCTGACACCTCGACGTGGAGGGTTAGATTGCATCATCCTAGAAATTACAAGAAAAGATTACTTGACTTACAAGTGGAGATAATAATTGTTTTGCCATTGGACGGGTCCCATCTTAGTTCATTATGTTGAAGGAAGGAGCTCTTAAACTTGAGCTCCAGATGATGGCTGCCACTGCCACCTGGGAGGGCTGCCTAGACAAAGAGTCCAAGGCTAAAAGAAGCTCTTAGAACTCTTAACTTCTAAGCTTAGAGAAGCCAGCATAATGTAGTGGTTAAGAGTGGTGCACAGTAATCTGGAGAACCCCTCTTCCATTTGAAGCGTGCTAGATGACCTTGGGCCAGTCACACTGTTTCCAGAATTCTCTCAGCCCATGTGGAATCAGCCAACCTCTGAACATCTTTTGCCTTGAAAATTCTACAGGGTTGCTGTATGTCAGCTGTGACTTGACAGGATACGCACGCACGCACACACACTTTCTGAGTTTAAAGGCCCTGCCTTAGAGTAAGATCAGCTAGGGCATATACAGAATGAAGGACAGAGGAACCTTTCTTTGGTATTCCTGACCCAACCAATTGCAGTGCAGAGAGTATGTGTGTAGACATTTTATTTTTAATAAATTCTTTACTATTGAATATTGGTAGTTCTCTGTATCACATAGATCTCCACCATTCAAACATGCTATTCAAAACAAAAAAGAAACTTTCAAGATTTTTTTAAGCAAGCCTTTATTGACATAGAAACTTCTAAGATTAAAATCTTCATTCTGCCAGTATGGGCATTTAGAACTCCTTTTCAGATAGGAGCCTTCTACCCTGTTGACTAAGTCATTGTAATGGAAAATTCCCATACTACTTAAAGGATTCCTTTTTATTAATGATCAAAGAGGATATCTTTGAAGAAAAAAATGTACATTAATTATAGCACCCCTTAAAAGGCCAGGAAGCCTTTCTGTGTAATTTAAGTCAACCATTTAATGGGGGGTTTTTTTAAGTAAAAAGGACAAATGTTCTTCAGTTGCATTTTTGCTAAGCCTTGCAGATATATGGCCTTAGTAAGGGTAAATATGCAAAACAACCTTATTACACGCTGATACCATGAAGGGTCCTGATGTATTAGATTTCATTCCATGAATCTTATTCACCTTAAATACCATGGAGGGTCCTGAAGAAGAAGAGGATTTCTATCCCCCCCCCCCTTTCTCTCCTGTAAGGAGGTTCAAAGTGGCTTACAAACTCCTTTCCCTTACCCCCTCACAGCAAACACCCTGTGAGGTAGGTGGGGCTGAGAGAGCTTAGAAGAACTGTGACTAGCCCAAGGTCACCCATCTGGTGTGTGTGGGAGTGCACAGGCTAATCTGAATTCCCCAGATAAGTCTCCACAGCTCAAGCAGCAGAGTGGGTAATCAAACCCAGTTCCCCCAGATTAGAGTACGCCTGCTCTTAGCCAGTACACCACTGAGGTAGTATTTGCCTTTAGGTTTCAGTAGTAGTTGAGCATTTTGTTTTAAAAAAATTATAAAAAGATGAATGTATAATATCTTTGGTGTAACTAAACCTTTGCAGTTGTCCTGTATTGGTGCCATGGATGTTACACTTCTGTTCCTTGCCTTTTGAATGCACTTCTTGCTTTTCCTTGAATTCTGATTTTTCAATTCAGAACCATATGTGGAGGTTACATATAACACTGGTGTGGCTTTTGCATGCTTTATACTACTTTGAAAAGTGTGCCTAATTTCATAAAATCCTTACATTTCAAAAATATTACTTTTTGGCTTCAGAAAAACATGAGACTATCTGGAAAATCTGCTCTAATTCAAGCATGCACGCGCAGTATTTAAAATTCTGCCCTACAGAATGCCAGTCATGTCCAGTGGCACCTTAAAGACAAACGGTCTTTCTTTTGTGAGTCATTCTCACTTCTTCAGGTATATGGAAATCAAAATGTGAATCTTACTTAAGCAAGGAATTTTCAGGGGTGGGGGGAGGAACGGAGTCTAAACATGAATTCTGTCATGAACCTTTCCAGATTAAATAATTGTGTGTGGAAAACAAAGAAAGATAGGTGGGAATCCAGTCACAGAAAGTATGAGTTCTGAATGAGTATAGCACTTACAAACCACAGTTGAGTCGGAGCTCAGAGGTACAATCGTATAAACAAGATGATGTTTTAGTGAAAATTTACAAATAGTAAATGGTTCCCTGAATGGGTGTCGTTGCCCCTGCCTGGAAGCAGGCAGTGGTGCAATCCACCCCTACCGTAACCTGCTGTGGACCCAGAGAGTTGAATAATTGCTGTCCAACCACAAATGTACCCATTCTTGATCAAGGGGGCAGCTGGACAACTTCCAAGTGTTCCTGGGGCTTCAGTCCTGCCTTGCAGGTGGGATTCAGAGTGTGGTGCTGGGGGAGTGCTGCTTTGTGAAACCACTGGGAGAGGTCATCTGGAGATTTGGGCTGAGTTATCACCAATGTGGATGCAGATTACTCTTCTCTCTGTCTCACGCTTCCAGTGGATTCTAGAGAGGCTGCAGAAACCATGAACAGGTTGCAGTTTTAAATGAACAAGTTCTAACAAACTAAACTTGGTGTTCTCCCAGGAAAATGTTCTCCCAGGAAAAAATTGTGGAGATGCTACTAGTTGGAGGAAGGTTTGACCCAGGAACTGAGAAGGGTCTACAGTTTCCCTAAAGGAGCAGGTTTGCACCTGGGGGGTGCTTTGGATCTGGGTCTCCTGTTGAATCTTCCGTGGCCATTCCTGTGCCATGGTCATCTATGCCATGGGAACATCTAGATTAAATTATGCACTGCACTGCATGCAAGGCTGCAGTTGACACAGAATGCTGAGGCCAAATGCTGGCTAGAGTGGGCCACAGGCTCCTTATCACTCCAGTCTGATTCCATCTATACTGACTTCCAATTTACTTCTGGGCTCAATTCAAGGGTTTTCTCCATTATGGGTAGGAACCTCCTCCAGAAAAGTTATCTCTCTCATTATATTCCACCAGCAGGTGAATTTTGTTTCGTTCTTTTTGGCATCTCCTCAATAATTCTTATTAGAAATCCTTCCTTTTGGTGTGTTTTTATGCATTTATGTGCTTATGTGCTTTATTTAGTTGTTTTAAATGTTTTATATACATTTGTCTTTGGAATGGCTTTAACGCTGAAATGTTTGCTAATTTGATAGGAAGGCAGCACGGGCCCTTGGGAGCTATCATTGTAGTGAGTGAGGAAATCCCAGTATCTGTTAGTCCACAATAACATAAAGTGTTTCATGTCTTGAAGAGTTCTAGTTCAGCACTTTCACACAGTGTAATTTCCTCGCATGGCTTCCAGGTCTGCAATGCTCTGGCGAGGGAAATCAAAATGTTCTCCCAGTTCATTTATTTTGGGTGTTGTGGCTTCTAATGTTCGTTGATTATATCGTGCAGAGACGGACGCATCTGTCCGGTGTCGACTGTAGAAGCGCAGGTGAGGGTGAAATAGACGATTTGCAAGTGGATGGATCTCAGAGCAGCCTTGCCTGCGGGGACAAAGCTGACACCCGCGTCTGTTACGGGCTTTGGTTCCTGGATTTGTGTCTCTGTTGGGTCATCTATGGGTTTTGGTGAGAAGCTGCGACAGGGGACCCCCCCCCCTCCCCCCGGGCACACCTTCCAGTATCACTTGGACAGGGAAGCCACTCCCTGACTTCTTCTGCCAGTTCTTCCCCCTTTTCCCCCTTCAGGGTCTGAAGTGCTTCAGGAATAGTAGCACTGGATGATAAGACACGCCTTCCCTCAGTCCTGTTATACTCCCAGAAGGTGACCTCATTCCTTTCTGGCACTCCTCTCACTAAGATACTCGCCATACCAATACTAAGGCACCAGGCATCTTCTCAGATTTGAAGAAGGACTCCCAATCTTCATCATATCATAGCAGGATCAGAGTCGCGAACAATTCATGTAGAATTTGTCGAAGGCTTTCACGGCCGGAATCACTGGGGTGCTGTGTGGTTTCCGGGCTTCAGATCCTCTGAAGATGCCGCCAGCCACAGATGCAGGCAAAACGTTAGGAGAGAATGCTGCTAGAACACGGCCACACAGCCCGGAAACCACACAGCACCCCAATTCATGTAGAGCTCCTTTGGAAGTCCTTCTCCTGCCATTCTGTTGACTGAATCACATCCAGCTAAGAATCACATCCAGACTTGAACAAGTTCTAAAATTGGAATCACAGGAAGGTGAGAATTTGACCTTTAGTGTTTTCTGTGTGGTTCTTAACTGGTAAACATCTCTCAGACTCAAACATTTGTATTTGATATCTTTATCAGTCTATTAGACAATACATTAAGATTTGGAGTTCAGTATCATCAGTATACAGAGCCGCGTGGCGTAGTGGTTAAGTGCTTGCACTGCCACTCACATGGTCAAGAGTTCGAGCCCCCTGTGGGTCAGATATCCTGGCAGCTGGCTCATGGTCAACTCAGCCATCCATCCATTTCTTGGTCGGTAAATGAGTACCTAGCTCATAACTAGGGGTAAAGAATAGCTGGGGAAAGCAATGGCAAACTACCCCACAAAAGCAGCTTGCCTATAAAATCACTGCTTGCAGTGGTACCCCTGGGTTGGATACGACTGAAGCGGAAACTTTACCTTTACTTTATCATCAATATGGTCATGACACTTTGCACTGTATGTCATTAAGGTGATTTTATTCTTGGTCTGTTGCTGATTTTATGCCACTGTTGTTATGTGTGGTCCTTGTTGCTGTGATGCTGTTGTTATTTCTTGTCTTTAGTGTTTATGCATACTTGTCAACTCACATCTCACATTGTGAGGAAAACTAGTACAGAAAAGTTTTTAACTTAATACAGGAAATGAATGCCTATCTTGGCATCTAAAAATAGGCTATTTGGCATACTTTGTTGGGAAAAGGCAGGATATAAATAAAAGAAATGACAGAAATAATGGTGGTTGGAATTGGGACATTTATGAGAGGGTATGGTTCAGGATAAATATTGATGAGTTAAAAAATCTGACTAATGTTGTATTTAATAGTACTTTTGTAACCATTCCTAACAGATCTGACAACATTTACATGACATACCGGGCTCTGGGAACCATTCAGGAGTAAGTCCAGTGCCATTAGCTGCTTCCATAACCATATATTCCAGGTTGTAGATTATTGTATCTGGAATACTTATCCCTTTTAAGGTCCATGTACTGGTCTCTATTATGGCAGTTAAAGTCATCTGTAATTTCAGTATGTTCTCCTTCGGCTGCCTCCCTAATTTCTTTTTCTTTCTCTGTTTTGCCAGGGGTACAACGATTGTGTCCCGGTGTACTTTTGTAGCATGATCTACCATATTGAATGAGTTTGTGCTGTCTTTTTTGGGTCATCTGTAAATAATTGTCAAGTTTATTAGCTGCGATGCCTTTACTGACAACTTCATAGATAACTCCCAGACCCTTCTGTAGAGCTTATGTTCCAGAATCATGATTTTTCTTTGCTTCTTGGAGTTAGATCAGTTTCTCATTTGTGTCCCTCTCTAAATTTCCTTTGCATAGACATTTGTTTCCACAGTTTCCTGATCTTTTCAAATTGAATGGTGTAAGAAAAACTGCCTATGCACAGAGGCACCTTGAAGGGAAGTAATAGCCCTTGATAAGAAAAAAAAAGTTCATATCCTAACAAGAGATGTTCTTTAGGTCCAACTCAGATGTTTTCCATGGACTTCAGTTAGTTTCAAGGAAACAGCTGTTTAATAGTATTTGGTTCTACCTGACACACTGAAAGCACTGCTTATTTTCATAAGAGTTTCTTTCCCTAGGACTCCCTAGCCGAAGTTGAGGAGAAATACAAGAAGGCTATGGTTTCAAATGCTCAGCTAGATAATGAGAAAACAAATTTCATGTACCAAGTAGATGTTTTAAAGGATGCATTATTAGAACTGGAAGAACAACTTGCAGAATCCAGAAGACAATATGAAGAGAAAAATAAAGTAAGTATCAGTCAATGATGCCACAATAGGAAAATGTAAGTAGTTTTTTTTTTCTCAGAGAAGTAAGACATTTTATTAAGTATTCTGTTATATGCCAATATTCACAGTAAGGTTCTAGTTTTTATAAGGTTAGGTGTCTTTTAAAGCCCTATTTTCTGAACAGATATAGTAAGAATTGTGGGCAGATTCCTACATGATGGGCAGCCCAATCTAGAGTCTCCAGCCGCCAGGGACGGTGCAACTCTGGCGTCGCCCCACCACCTCCAGAGGGTTTTCCGGTGGCACAGGCAGAGAAGAAAAGGCAACCCCCCCCCCCCTGTTGTCGGAAAGCCCTCCATAGGGCTTAATTTGGGTGGCGTAAGTCCAGGACCCGGGCTACGACATGACTCACCATGAACCTGGGATGGAAGTCAACTAATGTCAACTCTATCCCAGGCCTCCCTTTCCCCCTTCATGCCAGTGTCTGAGCGAGATGCCAGCACAGCTCTGTGGTGGCCCAGACTTCCGGGTTTCACTGTCATGGAGCTATGGGGCAGGCGGCTGCCAGTGCTTTTGTCCCCTTTGCCCACCCGGGTGCCTCTTTCTCCAGCAGAGGGGGCAAATACATCAGTGAAGAGGATTCCCCCCTCCCCCATTTCGATTCCATTCGTTTATTTGAATATTGCTGTCTTCCCTTGCATGCTTGGCCCAAGGGGCTTTGTGGCCAGGTATGGAGCAGTTCTTGGGCTTATAGGCTAGATAGCCTAGAAGCCACACTAGAAAGCAGACTTTGAACTAGAAAAATGGCCGGCTGTTTGCTTTTTTTCATAACACATTAATCATGTGAACAGGACCTGCCCATGTCAACAAAATCCTGCCAGCCTTAGTGTGGCTATTTACAGATGACCCAAAAAAGAACAAAAATGTGCTAATTTGTATTCATAGATGCAAACTTATACATAATCAGTACAACTTACAATTGAACTGTAAGTCAGCGGATGCCTTCCTTTTCTGATTTCCAGGTAGTTATTGTTAATGGGAACTATTTCCAGGCACCTGCTTTTCCTTCTTGCAGCTCATTTTAATTTGACTGAATGGAGATATTCAGTGAATTGAGTGATAATGATTTATGTATTTTAATTACCCTGTACGGAATAGTGTGTACAAAATTACTTCAATGATAATGGTAAAAATGTTTGTTTTGTAGGATTTTGAAAAAGAAAAACATGCTTATAGTATATTGCAATTTCAATTCATGGAAGTCAAAGAGGTTTTGAAGCAAAGGGAAGAACTGCTTGCAGTAAGTGAATTTTCAGCATTAAGAAAACAATAGATTTTCATCCTTGAGTTGTCTGGTTACTGGTGAAACACAGATAATCTACTATTCACTATCAATTTCTTCATAGAAGTAAATACAGTGGGATGAGCTTGATGAAACAGTAGAAGCACGATTATTTCAATAATCTATTATTACATTCTTATGCAAAGATAACGCTTATGTTTTTGTACAACAAATGTTTAAGGAAATGTCCTTCTTACATTTTGAACACATACATGGCATCCCCTTTCTAAAAGAGTTCTGCATTTGTGCTGGAGATACAGTCGCATTTCAGACAGCGCAAAAGATTGTGACCTGCTGGGCTATGGATGGGCTGGAGGTGTTTCTGCGTAGCACAACGGTGTCACAGTACATCTGCTTCTAAAGAAATGTTCTTCTGTGCTCTGTTCCTCTGATTATAATAGCCTCAAACATGTCTGTCATATTCTGAGTACATAATATAATTTTTAGTCGCTATCACCCTCTTCATATACCTCTAGGGCACTGAACATCCAGGACAGTGCCTCCTCCTGGTCACAAGCCAGGCCGCCAATCTTGGTTCCTCCTCTAAGGGAAAGGGCTCCAAAAGGACTTCATCACTCTCAATTTCACTCTTGGATTTTTCCTTCTTGCATGTCCCTCGTTGATGGTATCTTTTCTGTCACAGGAAAGAGATGTATAGAGGTCTTACTGCTTTCCCTTCTCCCTCCAAACTGAGGAAGTGTCACCCAGTGGATGGCTTCCTGCCAAAGGAGAGCTCATCCCCTTCCCTCAGCCTTCATCAGGGAGATGGCCTCTCAGCTCATAGATGTCTGTGCATTCCAGAGGCATAAATCTCCTCAGTCAGCAAGGAGCAAAGGCACCTTCATCCACATGCTTATGCTGAGTCTTGTGGCTGTTTTAAATCAATCCTTTCCTGCTCAGCTGGGAAAGGAAATGCAGCAAGTAGCAATGTCTCTCTGTTGCCCTCACATCTCAGAATGAGACAAAGAGCAAAGGTCCCTGATGCCATCTGCAAGTGGTGGGGTGATGGCAGATGGCGTGGGCACTCACCGGGACAGACACAAGGTGCTGCATGTTTGAGTGGTCAGCTGGGCAGTCACATTTTTTAAAATAACTTTTTATTACAACTACAACAAAACTAACATGAAAAGGAAAAGACATAGGTGAACCACTCACTCTAATCTACATACATAACAAAGGTATACACTACACATAACTGTATTCCCACCCAGATCCCACTGTTGACTTTATCCATACTATTTATACTTTTGAATTAACCTCAAGCCCAACAAATATAGATTCTTTGATCATTTATTTATCTCTCTAACTTAATTCGCAGAATAGAAAGCTCATATCTCAATTTCATCTAACTTTACCGATTGCACGCCACCCTGAGCTTTATGGGGATGGGTGGTCTAGAAATCTAAAAAATAAATAAATAATCTGTGCAGTCACATTGATGGGAATTGAGCACAGGCAAACTAGAGCTAAGCTTTACAAAAAAGGATTTTTCAGGGCCGGCTGCATGCACAAAGGAGCAGTATCTTTGCTCAGAGGGGGTAGAGATGTGTTCCCCACTCAGTTCTTTAGCTGCCACAACAAAAATCTGTGAGATTCCCCCCCCCCCCCCCCACACACACACACTCTTTCATGAGCTAGGCTGCCTTTTTCTGGGAGTAAAAAAGCAAAGTATGGTATCATGACTTGGTCTCCAAGGGGCAGTCAATGTTATTTCACTGCCAGTGATATAGTTTCCTCCAAGGAGAAAGTCTGAAGTGTGTTCTTAATGTGATTCTTCTCCTACCTAGGCAGTGAGATTGATCCATGTTAGGTCAGTCTTGTTTCTGGAAATCTGTACACAGACACAGGTGCTGACTCTCCAGACAGTGCAGGGAACTGCTGGGACATATACCGTATATACTCGAATATAAGCCGAGGCACCTAATTTTACCACAAAAAACTGGGAAAACTTATTGACTTGCGTATAAGTCGAGGGTGGGAAATGCAGCAGCTACTGGTAAATTTCAAAAATCAAAATAGATACCAATAAAATGACATTAATTGAGGCATCAGTAGGTTAAATGTTTTTGAATATTTATTTCAAAGAAAAACAGTAAACTAGCTCTGTAAGTGGAAAAGAGGGTCAACAAAAACAATATGGTATCAACAATAACTTTAAAAGTACAAAAACCTTAGCTCAATCAGCAACCAAGCTAAGACACAAGAGTTAAAATCCTTCAAAACTGGATTCCTCATCATCATCTGTATGTCTAAAAGTAACTCAACTTAGATTTTAAGAAAGATATTATCAGAAATGGAAAAGGAGTTCAAGTCTTTGACAGTGTGATCCCACCTTGTGACCCTTAACATTCACCAGACTTACAACAAAAGAAACTTTAAATCTGTTTTCTGTTTCATAAACAATAGTGTGCAGTATAACAATGAAATATGGCAAACCAATACAGAAACAATAATCAACATGTAATAGTTCTGCCTGTTGTGCAAAACAGACTAGCAGGGTCTCAGTCCTTTACAGTTCTCTAGCTGTGTCCTGTGGCACTGTTGATGGACTTGCAGCTTTGCTGTTCTTTGCTGAGCCCTCTCTCCTTATTGTCAAGCCTTCAAGGGTAGCCCTGAATGATGCAAATACAGTTCATAACAACTGAACTGTGAAGTTGACTGGCTGCAGGCCTCTTAACAATTCGGGGGAAATGGAGCCCTTTCTTCATATGGAAAATCTGAACTCTTTAGC
The DNA here is from genome assembly GCF_021028975.2 of Sphaerodactylus townsendi. NCBI lineage: Eukaryota > Metazoa > Chordata > Lepidosauria > Squamata > Sphaerodactylidae > Sphaerodactylus > Sphaerodactylus townsendi. The sequence continues at coordinate 1,251,567 of NC_059426.1, forward strand.
TCCCCCTAATGGACCCTGGGTTACACAAACAGAGCTTCAGCTATGGCACATACAGTTGTATATAAATACTGTATATACTTGAGTATTAGACCCGAATATAAGCCAAGGGGGACCTTTTCAGCGTAAAAAATGTGCTGAAAAAGTCGACTTATACATGAGTATATATGGTACTCCTGGAGCCATCAACCCTCACCATGATATTAATTCATATCCCCTCAATCTCATACCCTCAGACACATACTATTTATGTGGCTGTGGCTCCCACTGGGATCACCTTGCAAACTGGTCAACCCATCTGCCCCTTCACTCATGCTGGTATGCTTCAGAAGAACAGGCCCAACCTTTGAAGAACTGTCTGTTGGGAATGACTGCGACTATTTCACAGCCTCCATCCACTGATGCACCTAAGATATGAATCAGCACTGATACAGATCTCCAGATCTATGTCCCTGGAACCAAGTATCTCCCACTCATTAAGACTAAGACATTCACCAACGTGCTCCAAACCAGCCTCCTTGAGATAATACGCTTCTCCTACTCAAGATCTGAACCAACAATCAGCTTCAAGAATCCTCTCTGGAACCATAGTCTATAAGGGTCTAGATGCCCAGCACAGTCCCAAGGGATTTCTCCATAAAATTCAAGGATGAGTCTGACTTAGATTCTTAGACAGACTCTTGCCTGACACAAGTGGTCTTGGATTCAAAGCCAGTCTCAAGCGCTTATGACCTTAAAGTCTGTCTGGAGCAAATCTTTCATATGACCAATGGCCCAGGCCTTGAGATTTAATAGCCAGCTCCAGTTGAAGACCCAGATTTTCATTTGTTGCATACTGCATCGTAAGCACCTGTAGCATTGTCTGTGCTGTTGGCCTTTCTAAAGGTGATTAACAACACTTGGCTGAATACCTCCTCCATGCCTTGTACTGCTAAGTGCCTCAAGGTCATGTATAAACTCTAGCAAATCCTTCCTCTTTGCACATTCAAACCCTTCTACTGTTGTTAAAACAGCTTTATGAAAGCTATCAAGAAGGTTTACTCATCTCCAGGGGATAGGAAAGAAAGCTTAACAGCATGAATTTTATTCCTTAGCAGCCTGAAGTACCCAGATGGTATCACAACAGTCTTGCGGCAGTGTGGTCCAACACCTGTTCTGGGAAAGGTATCACCATTACCAGATCACCTCCTATGAGGCCAGTGTCCCCTGGCCAGCACTCCTAAAGAGAAGGCCCTCAAGCTAACAAAGCAGCAGCTGAGCACTGTCAGGCACTCTGCTCATCATCCTGTGCCATCCTGTGCATGGATTCATTCCTAGCAGACATTTCCTTCGAAGGGCCTTCTCAGCTCTGAGAGAGATGTGACACCACCCTTGCAGGAGATCCGGGGGCCTTGTGTCTCAAAAGGGCATGCTTTCTCCTCAAGCCTCTGCCATCTATTGTTGGCTGCCAAGGAGTTTTAGAGGAAGATGTTCAGAGCATTACAATATTCTGGACATTTAGTTATCTTCTAAATGAAAATCCACAAAGAGCATGTATAGCAGCATATGGAAAGCCTTCGTGACATGGTGGGTCAAAGGAGGAGATGTCAGACAGCAAAGTCAAATAAATTCTTGAACAGTGCTCTGCAGAAGGGACTATATATATTATGCAGAGGCAAATGTCAACCCAGAGCAGGACTCTTTCCTGTTAAGGCAGAAAAGCTATTTTAGCCCAGCCCCAGATGCACAGGTTTTTGAAAGACATTGGCCTTGAACAATTCACCCTTGTTCTTCAAGGAAACTGCACTGGGTCCTAAATATCCTTTGAAGCCTTGAGTAAAGGTTCATTATGAAACTTAAAGTTTCCCAGGTAGTTTTTATGAAATAAAGACGTTGATTGTGCTTTGATGGTGTGTTCCTGCATTGCAAGGGGTTGAACTTGGATGGCCCTTGGGGTCTCTTCCAACTCTATGATTCTAAAACCCTTCCTCACTACGAGACTGGAAAAAAAACCATGTTGGAAGGTTTTGAGGATGGAAATAGATTCCATCTGTTTTCTAGCTCTTTGAGGAAATTACAGCAGCCCTGACAACACCTACATGAAAGGCGGAGGAGGAGGATTGCCATTCGTGCCTTTTGGTTGGTGGCAACTTTGTTACATGCTAGAAGATTAGCATTTCATTTTGTCATAAGTTGGAACGTTTGGGGATTTCAGACATATGTGAGATGTGTGAATTGGCCCCCTGATTAACTCTCTTGTGTCCTTTCTGTCTTTTTGTATGCTCCTGCCCCTCAGGAAATCCAGCAACTGCAGCAGAAGCAGGAGGGCTATAGCAGGGAAATTTCTGATCTTCAGGAGACAATAGAGTGGAAGGAAAGAAAAATAGGGGTAGGATTCTCCATCCTGTCAGAAACGTTGTTGATTGCCAGTGCTCTCATTTACACCAAAGAATGCTATGAAAATGTGTAATAAATTCAGTTTATACTCCCAAGAGTTCCTTTCACTCTTCAGGAATTACTGCGTGTTTCGGGGGTGGGCTGGATTCCCCATTCTAGCTACATCTCCTTTTGCTGAATTGGAAACTGCTCCGGAGAGAGAGAGAGAGCTGCCCAGCTTTCCCCAGTGATTTTTTGAGTGCCATGTGGGGTTGCAGTGGCAAGGGGAGGCGGTCTCAGAAGCCACAGGCCACAGTGTAAGGAAAGGCATGCAGTCTGGTCATCTAGTTGCAGCTATCTTGACAGGAACTATTTTAACTGGGGTGCTGTGTGGTTTCCGGGCTGCATGCTGCTAGAACACGGCCATACAGCCCAGAAACCACACAGCACCCCAGTGGTTCCGGCCATGAAAGCCTTCGACAATACATTGAACTATTTCAACCATTTGGAGATAAAGAACAGAACAAACAAGTTGGGATTTTATACAAATTGAGCAAATGTCAATGTTTTGTCCACTTTATTTTCTAGATAGGTCTGGTGATGGTAGGGTTAAACTCCTGGGAACGGTATTGTGCTAAGCAAAGGAGTCCCATTCTGACTGCTTCTCTGAGTTGTTTCTGAGTTCCCAGAATATAGTGCAAATTGCTTGTGGTGGTTATTACACCACATTCCTTCAGGTAGCGCTCTGTTCCTGGTGATTGTCCCAGGAAGCTTCATTGAACGTGGTTCTCTTTATAAAGCTTGGATACCATGTCTCTCATGATTAGCACAACCCCTGGCTCTGCCTAGTCATGGGCAATTTTGCCTGCAAGTGACGGCAGCAATGTGCCAAGTCCAGCAACAGCAGCAGGAGGGAAAGAAGTGAACAGGTGTGGTGTAGTGATTACAGTCTTGGACAAGGCTCTGGGAGACCCTGGTTTGGATTCTCACTTTGCCACGGAAGCTTGCTGGGTCATTGTGGCCAGTCACGCACTCTCAGGGTTGCTGGTTGTGTAGAACAAGAGAGAGAATGAAGTAGCTGCCTTGGGTCCTAACAAATTAATCAAATCAGAAATAAGGAAATAAAGGAAATTAAAAGTAATTAAATTAAAGTTGCATCATTTTGCTATCCAGAGATGTATAATTTCCAGTACATCTTTGTATTAGAAGCCTGTATAAAACTTTTTTTCATGGAGGCAAAAAAACACAGTTGTTTGGAAAAATTAAAATATGTGTAGTAGTTTCTCACCAAGCCTAAATTTATTTTACAGCTTTATAAAATTTAATATCATGCAAAGTTGCAGGAGCAAAATTGCAAATTAAATAAAGAGAGCTGCAAACTGTTGCTCTCTGCTATCTTAGAACCTGTGTTTTTACTATCTCAGCAGTGGGAGAAATTTACTTGCAAACCCTAGCAGTTTATCACTTCAACAGAAACAGTCTGAGGGAGTTAAACAGACTAGCAGCTTATATGAATGTCAAGATAGACTTTATAATATTGAAAACACTGAGCTATTTAATTGTGTATTATAAACATTGTAGCACAATAAGTGTGGACAAAATTAATCACATTTTAAAAATAGGTATATCCTAGAAAATGCTAGAATTACCTCCGGCAAGACAGCAATTAGATGCTGGTTTCCTAGGCTGTGCATGTCTGCATTACAGTCCTTTAAGGGCAGCATGAGGCACGAGGAGGCAGCAGTTCAGGGTAGGTGTGAGGTAGGTGGTAGTTAATTGGATTTGCACTGTATGTGGTCACCTGTATTTGGTTGGTTGTATGAGTCAGTTGACCATAACGTGGAATATGCTACCACAGGAGGTGGTGATGGCCACTAACCTGGATAGCTTTAAAAGGGGCTTGGACAGATTTATGAAGGAGAAGTTGATCTATGGCTTGGGTCTGCAACCTGTGGCTCTCCAGATGTTCGTGGTCTACAAATCTCATCAGCCCTTGCCAGCATGGCTAATTGGCCATGCTGGCAGGGGCTGATGGGAATTGTAGTCCATGAACATCTGGAGAGCCACAGGTTGCAGACCCCTGACTATGGCTACCAATCTTGATCCTCCTTGATCTGAGGTTGCAAATGCCTTAGCAGACCAGGTGCTCGGGAGCAGCAGCTGTAGCAGAAGGCCGTTGCTTTCACATCCTGCATCCTGAGCTCCCAAAGGCACCTGGTGGGCCACTATGAGTAGCAGAGTGCTGGACTAGATGGGCTCTGGTCTGTTCCAGCAGGCTCTTTCTTACGTTCTTATAATAAATGAATAAAGGTTATTTCCTCTTCCTCCTTCTGTCAGCCTCCAAATCTTCTCTCTCCCGGTTGTCTTATCACCTTCCAACTCACCAGCCAACCTTTCTCTGTCCCCCAAGTCTTCAGCTTTATTTATTTATTTGCTTCATTTGCTTCTCAATGGGGGCCAACAGTGGGGACCAACAGTGAAATCATTTTCCTCTTCTCCATTTTGCCCTCATAACAGCCCTGTGAGGTGGATTAGGTGGAGAAAAAGTGAAATGTCATTTAGCAAGCTTCTGTAGCAGAGCAGGGAGTTGAGCCTGTGTTTCCCAGATCCTGTTCTGACACTCTAACCTTTAAACCACCCTGGCTTTCAACATTCCCTCCTTCCCTCCCCTGGCACCCTTTTGCTGGACCAGTTGCAAAAGTCAGGCAATAAAAAGTTGTGTGATGGCCAATGCCAGGCCCAGCTGAATCACACAAATTGTCTTGGCTAGTTACCATTGCCACACCATTGTGAGTTGCACCAATTGCCTGGTATAGGGGAGAAGTGGTAGACCAGGAGCCCAGAATAGTCTTGCCCGCACCCTTCCCTTTTACGGACAAACCATAGAGTTGTGGTTGCCTAGCACGCTCTACAATGTCCAGATCCATGTCTCATAGCTACAGATGCTCCTTTTTATTTCAGGCAGTAGTGTTTGTTTTAAGGTTTCAGAATCTTTTCTCAGGTTTGTAAACCACACTATGTTTTATTTTCATATATGCTGTAGCATTAGTGTGTGTTTGTGTTTTGTCAAGTCACATCTGACCTACAGTGAACTCTTAGGCTTTTCAAGGCAAGAGACCTTTTGGAGCCTTTGCATGAGCTGAGAGTTCTGCCAGAACTGTGGCTGACCCAAGGGCACCCAGCAGAGGAGTGAGGAATAAAACCAGTTTCTCCAGATTGGAATCCACCACTCTTCACCCCAGCCCCATGCTCGCTCTCTAGCACTAGTAACCTTAATAGGCATAATGAGGGAAGCATCAGCTCACTCTTGCAATACTGTATGGCACTGCTAGTAAAGGAGAAACCATATAAATTGTAACTGTAAAAAGGGGACATAAAGAGACTTAAACAAAACCATTATGTCTTGTGATAGGGATGTGACTTGGAACATTTGTGAACCAAGAATTGTAGGTGCTTTCAAATGAAATGAAATAAACCTGGTTGTGGTGGGTTTTCTGGGCTGTGTGGCTGTGGTCTGGCTTGTTTCTAACATTTCACCTGCATCTGTGGCTGGCATCTTCAGAGGTGTAACCCCACCCGCAATGCAGTGCACTCAACCACACCTCTGCATAGTAAGTTCCACCCAAACACTTACTGATTGGTTCCCCACCCTGGGGCATGGACAATATATACCCCACTAAATATTCCCTTCTCACTAGACACAGTGTGTAACAGACTTCTCTCTGTGATACACCTCCGAAGATGCCAGCCACAGATGCAGGCGAAACGTTAGGAACAAGATCTACCAGACCACAGCCGCACAGCCCAGAAAACCCACCACAACCAGTTGAATCCAGCCGTGAAAGCCTTCGACAATACATTGAAATAAACCTGTTGATATTTATCTTTGTATGTCTCTATAGTTGTAAAATATTAGTAACTGCTCAGGCTGTTAAGAATATGGCCCGTTTGTTAAAATGGCTATCATTAAGAGCTATATTGGAAACCTTCATAACAACTACAAACATTCTTTCTCTTTTTGCATGAAGATTCTATTTTATTTCCATCTCTGAAACCTACTTGTTCTTATTGCTAATTTTCTTCATTTTTTTTCCTGCCTCCTTTCTCCTTGTTGACTACTTATCTTTTGCTGGTTTCTTGGAAACTTAGGCATTAGAAAGGCAGAAAGAGTTCTTTGATTCCATAAGAAGTGAGCGAGATGGTCTTAGAGAGGAGGTGAATATGCTGAAGGAACAATTGAAGGTAGGCAGAAATAACGGAAAAGCTGACCTGAGCTTTGCAATAGGGGCAAGATGACATATATGAATGATGTGACCAGCTTTATACTTGCCACGTAGACTGTTCTGTCAATCTCATAAAGCCACATTACGGTATCTAGTAAGGATCACCACTGAGGGACAGACTACATTAACAGTACCTATTGTTTGACAGAAGTCCAAATCCAAATCTGGATAATACTTCTTTATAAGGACACCCTCAGTATCACAGAGCTGTACAAGTTCTGCTGAATGTCAGAGAGGGAAGTTTTTAGAAGTATTTCAAGACTTCTCTATTTGCTTGGGCTTTTAAGGGGGTAGATTCTAATGTGAGGTTTTATTATGTTTTAAATTTTTAATCGAAAACTATCTTGAGCTACAGAAAACGTAATATATAAACATCTTAATGAATAATTCTTTTTTATTTTTGAAGTTTTGAAAGAGGAAAAAACGTTTTTCAGGTCACGATTTAAGAAGGTTCTGGTCTACATCTTGTTCGAAATGTATTACAAACTTAATTTAATTAATGCTGGATAAAACTGGTTAAAGTTACACTAAAGTTTTCAGGGAAGAAAAAATATATAAAACTCATATTCTCAAGTTGAGTTTTCCCCCCTTTCCTTCCCAGAAGGTTTGTTTTAGTGCAGCCACTTTCTGACAGTTTGATTGGTTCTATTAAAAAAAATTATTGTGTGACTCTCCTTTTTGGAATTTCCCCAGATCAGCCTGGCTCAACCATCTTTTGCAAAGGCGACAACATGCCTCTTCATTAAACTGAATTTAATGACTGCAACGGCTGTGTTCCCTTATGTTTGTCAGCAACACTTGCTAAGACATTAAAATAAATGTGAATTGTACAGCAAGCCATTTCCAGAGTGGTCTTAGAAAACAGCCGGGTACAGCAGCTGACATGTTGGCTTTAGAAACAGTGAAATTCAAGGTCAAATCCACATTTGACTCTGAAGTCAGAGTCCTCTATCTCTTTGACCAACTAACCTACTGTCAGGATAAAATATTGCTATCAACTTCTTAGAGAAAGGGCAAAGATAAATGTGTAATTAGAATCTTTGCACAGATCAAGATTTCTTTATCTAAATAATTTTGGGAATGACCATCTTCTCCTATATGTTCCTGCCTGGGAATTAAGATTGTGAGGAGATTCCATCGTGCTTGTGCCACCAATTAAAGACACTGACTTGGTAGTGGACACATGAGAGAGAGGGCCTTTGCTGTGGTAGCCCTACAATCATCGACAACCTCCCTAGGCAGTTGCACCTGGACTCCTCATTGTCTCTCTTCAGGAGATAGCTGAGGACTGTTTTATATAGGACAGTGTTTTATTGCTTTATTCAGCTTTTATTATTGGCAGTCCTGAGAGGTTCTTAAATTGTAATTTTTGTGGGTTTTATCGTTTTGTTTTTATTGTAAGCTGCCTTGTGTTTTGTAAACGAGAAAGGCAGCTAAAATGCTTTAAATAAATAAATAAATACATTTTTTTCTATTTTTCAATTTATATCCCGCCCTTCCCACATGGCTCAGGGTGGCAAACATCAATATAACTACAACAACAAAATATAAAACAAAACCGTCATAAAACGGTATCATTTAAAACTTACACAATAACAATAAAAGAAAAACAGATGGCGATAAAATGCTTCTTTTTACCAGATGTTCTAGAGGATACATTTATAGCATGTATGAATATGCTTTGTGTCACCTATGATTTGTGGATCTAGCTTGCTGTAAACAAATTTCATGTTTTAGTTATTTGATTAGTATAATGTAGCATAATATAAAATGTTATTATTTTACCTGCAGAAAAATGGAATATTCCCTTATTCAGAAGTAGCTACCAATGGAGAAACTTGTGGTGATAGTCTTTTAAGTTCTTCCGCGATTGTTCCAGTGACAAGTCATGCTATTAAGGTTGCTGAAGATGGTATTCTAGGTAAGAACCTTCTTTTTATTACTACTTTTAATTTTAAATGTTTATATTCTGAACTAACAAATCAACAGCATGCTGCTTGTTTTCAATCACTTCTCTACATTTTATTTTCTACTTATGCTGATGATCACGTTGTGCATCCTACTTTTTTCTTTCTTTGCATTTAAAAGAGAAAGTTAACTAATACTTTTTTCCCAGTCTCAAAAGTAGATGATTTAAAGGCACCGTAGATTAGTAACAGAACACATATAAAATGTATGTAATTATTTTTGTGTAGAGAAGTTAAAGAACACACAAATGGCAGGACAAGCTCTGAGGCGGCTCTGCTCCCAAGCAGCGCATGGGAAGTTTTTGTAAAAAAATGAATGTACACCCTGCCTTTCTTCTCAATAAGGACCAAGAGCAGCTTGCACCATTTCCCCCTCTCCTCAGATCCTCACAACAACCCTGTGCGGTAAGTTAGTCTGAGAGTAAGTGACTGGCCACAGACCACCATCAGATTTCCATGGCAGAGGGGGGATTTGGACCAGGTCCCAGTGCAGCAGCTAAACCGCTGGCTCTCCAGTGAGATCAATACGCTCATCGTGCTTGAACCTGTAGAGTAATATAAACTATTTTTACTCACATTAACTTGAGCAGAATAATTATACTTGTCAGTACAGTGTTTTTGAAATTGTCACATTTACGTTGCACATCTTTTGGACCCTAATATTTTCTTCAGCAATAGAATACAATTTTAGGTTTTAAAAAGTCAGTAGTTAAGACAAGTCAACCAAAAAAATGCAATATTTATTTTAATTTTTCAATATTGTATTGTTTATTCTTACAAAGAAAATGGAAAAATGGGCTCTGTTCAGTACACAACATTACAGTTAGGTACTTGGGAACACAGTGGCTTGGATCCGTTGGATCTGTTAATATAAGGGTGAGCAGGTTTTGTTGATTCTCCACCCCCAGTTGCCCCTCGTGTTGTTTCTGAGGGTTCCCTGTCACTCAGGGCAGCTTTTTGGGAAACACTTTTTGCTACAGCAAGAGGGTGGAGACAAGGAATTCCCATTTCTCTGACAGAAATGTCTTCCACAAGAAGAGTTTTGGTATGGGATTGAGGCCAATAGGAGTTAAAAAAAACAACAACCTTATATATTGCCCAAATCCTGTTTCTAAAAAAATTCCCCCCTGCTCAAGGATCTTCAGCACCTATTCTCTTGTCCTTAATACTGTAACTTATTCTTGAATATAAGTTCTATTAAAATTTACAAGAAGTCTCTCTACACAACTATATATTCACAATGTCAGTAGAAATTGCCAGTACTGTTGGGTCTGTGCAACTTTCACAGTATCAATAAAAGCCGACCCAGTTTATAGAGACAATGCTGTTGTTGGGGATGGAAATGCTTCACTGTTCTTTCAGCATACTAATTCAGTTGCTTCTTTGGCTTCACATAATTGGCAAATTTATTTACAGTTCTTTTGATTCATTCTCTTTCCTGGGTTTTAAGTGAGGGTGTAAGTTAAGTAAGCTTCCTGCAGAGTGGACCCTTCAACTTTCTTAATGATCTTTTAGGCAGAGCCATTGAAATGGAGATGAAAAATGAGAGTGTGGAGAATGTGAGGAAAAGAGAAATCTTGCAGAATACTGAGCATGAGGAACTCACAGAGGAGAATAAGGAGATGGAAATTGTACAGGAATGTTTGGACACAAAGACGTTGCCCATTGATGGAAATATGGAAGCAGAGAAAATGACAGAAGGCCAAGTTATATCAGCGCCATCATTAAATAGTGGTCTTGAGGAATCAGCTAAAACTATTTCAGTGCATGTGCCAAGAATTGTTTGTGACCTTAAAAATAGTGATGTATCTGCATTAAGGGATAAATGCGGGTTGCTAGGTCATATAACAGAACTGAAGGAGGTAAATGAAGATGGAGGTCTTGTAAATGAAATTGATAATCAAAATAATGTAGTAGATCCATGTATAGATACTAACCAGGAAATAAATACAGTATCAGAAATATTTTCCCAACAACAGCAAACTAAAGGAAACCAAAAATATATTTTGGTTGATGAGGCAGGAGCCAATAATAATGAAGTATTTGAGGAAACGTTGGATTTTATGGCTAAGAATCACACAGCAACTTCCAGTCAGTCAGAACCACTGAACTTGGCAGAAGATACTCTCACAGAGGGGGCCAGGAGGGACTCCAGTGCTGAGCATCCATGTTTCGCCAGAGAGAGCCTAGAGAACAAAGTTGCTGAGAGTATTTCAGAGAGCCAAGGTGCTGAAGGTGGTTTAACTGGTAAGAAGCATCCTGAGAAAACTAAGGAAACACATGAGACAGAAAATGCTGTCCTGCTGCAGGAAACCGAAGTCCTCATGTCCGCAGTAGAGAAGGGAGAAGCCCTGGGCCCCAGTGGAAATGCACTTGTACAGGAAGACAAGCAAGTTGAACTGCAAGGAGTCCAGTCCATGCCTTTACAACATGATGTGTTGGCTGAACAGGAACAAAAAGAGCGAGAGACAAGAGAAAGTGCCAATGATATTGGAAAGTGTCACACTGAAAAGACAAAACAAAGAGAAGCATTGCTGGGAGCGCTGGATGCTGATTCTGAGAAAAACAGTGAGCAACATATCGTGAAAGAGGTTTTGTCAGAAAGAACTGTTGCATGCCAGGTCCACGGGGAAAGAATGTTAGAGAATGACTCCAGGAATTGTATGGAGATAGATTCTGAATTCATACCTGATGGAAAAACACTGGCACACATCTCAGCTTCTCATGAAGAACTTGCTCAAGAAGATCATAAAGAAGATAATTCAACACAAGTTAAATATGAGTCAACAGGAGAGGAGAGTGCAGAAGAAGAAGTCGTCGAAATTATTCAGGAGCCAGCTGTGACTGCAGTGACCATGGATATTGAGAAAGCAGCCAAAGGGGACGGAGAGGATGGGAACCTCAGCAAGGCAGAAGAGGTGCTTGCTGTTGCACCGGAGATCCGAGACACTCCTTGTCTTGAGTCACAACAGAAGGCTGACTTCAGCGGTCAAGAAGAAGAGCCTGACAGTGAAGGTGAAGAAGCTGGAGAGGAGTATCATGAAGCAATTGATTTCGATGGGGCTCCTGGAGAATTTATTTCTGAATGGAATGTAGGCCAGGGCAATGAAGAGGAGGAAAATAAGCAAACAGAAGACGAGGGTGGGGCTGCGCGAGGGGCCGTGCAGAATATGCTCCAAGAACACGGTCACCATGAACATGAGGGTGCGCAAGAAGGTCACAGGGAGCAAACCAATCAGAGCTCTGTGAACAAGGTGAGAAATGAGGGCGCATTGACTGGAGGTGATGAGAATCTTCAGCCAGAGAATCAAAAGGAATCCGAAAAAGCTGAACACCTGCACGTGGGTTCTTCTGATTCTGTGTCTGCTGAGGCCCTTCACGAAACTGAAATGAGTAAGAAGGGTAAAGGTAAATCTCGGGAAGATTGTGCAGTATCATAATCCAAGAAGCTGGGTGGTTGTTTCGTGTTACATACCAGCCATCTGATAAGTTTCAGGGCAAAATGTTACTTTTGTGCAATAGACCAAAAAAACCCTTTCTAACTTCTGCTTTTTTTAAGAGGAAAATTTTCATTATGAACTAATACTCATTATGAACTAATAATCATTATGAACTAATAAATAGATTTGTGAAGCTCCTTTCCTATAGCAATGTATCTGATATTTTCTTAAAACTCTCAGGTTTAATTATTGTTTATCACAACAATTCAAATCCACGCTACTAATTCTTAATGCCATGATTTTAATCACATTAAGAATATGCAGATAGTTTACCATTTCAGCATTTGAATGAAAGCTAAGACTTGGTATTCTTAAAACCTGTTTATCTTCTAGTACACGCCATCAGTTGTCAGACAAGTTTATATTTGATTGCAGTAGTTGCAAATATTCTTAAAAAGCAGATAGATTTCGTTGTGCGTGCACAATGTAAATTTCGTTGTGCGTGCACAATGACAATAAAAATGCTTATGCTTATGCTTATAGATGATTTCCCCAAGAGAGATAAAGTTGAACATTGTATGGTTTGAATATTAGCACATTCTAAATTAATTCCACACTGTATTGCCAAAATATGAATAGAAAGGTACCTTTGGAACCAATCCAAAGCCATTTTGCACTGAATCAAGCATTCATCATCTTGAACATGGTTAAGAATATGTCATGTTCTCGCTGTATTTTATAGCCTTTGCATCAGCTAGTATTTCCTGAAATGTATTTCTGTCTTTGCCCTTTCAAGCACTGTACAGGAATGTTTTCTTACATGTGAATGGTTTTTCCTCCTTTACCGTTTGCCTGAATGCAGGCGAATGTGAATATCACCATGAATACCAGTATTTAAGAGAAAAGATAGAAACTGCTGCTGCTTTATTTACAAAACTACTACGCTTGGTACGCTTCTTGAATACACTGAATTCACATGTTTCTAATTGGTCACTCTAGGCCTCATTTCTATACATACACCAACTACCAGAAGAAGGATTTTAATAGTGTATTGCAACATTTTAAATTTCCTTTTAAGGTATGAAAATCAGAGGAAGGTTCAAATGTTAGGACTATATGCAACAAATACATGTGTTCTTCAAAACTAAAAAACCCCACAAAAATGGATATCACACGTATTCAGCTAAATATAATAGAACAAACACCTTAAATTTTGCTCAGTTTTTTCCAAAGCCATTTATAATCAGACTGACCCTTTCCTGAAGTGCTTATAACATCCTGATATCTGCCTGCTTCTATGTACCTTGCTGGTTTTTAGATTTGGCAATTCATCACAAAGCTAATGGTGCTTCTTTGTGTAGATAGGACTAGGAGGCCTTCAATTCCATTTGAACCAAAATAATGGGTGGGGTATAAATATTTTAATAACTAACTTTAACCTTATGTATTAGATAGTAATCTGATGCAAAATCTTTCCAGGCAATGAGCTGTAAATGCATAATGCAATATTGGAAAAGGCAAAGTGCACATAAACATATATTTGCTTACTGCTGTTTCAACTAATAATGTGATTTAACTTGTAAAGATTTATTATTGAGATGATGACGAACTCTGCTGCTGATCCTCCCCAGAAAATGCAAGAATCAGGAATCATTCCCACTTTATCCTCTGCTCAGCTCCAAGAAACGGTGTAGCCCTGCAGGGCTGGAGGCTGCCGTGAGAAGGGAACAGGGTGCACAATCAACTCTTCTACCTGTTCCATCAATGATGCACCTCCCACCCTGCATGGCTGTTAGTGAGCAGAAGCACGCCTGATTTCTCTGATCCCTGCTCCAATTGTTGGTTTGGGCTGCAGAGAAAAGGAGAGAAAGCAGCTGTTTCTGTTCTTTCTTTTGCGGTGCGAACATTCAGATCCCTGCACTTGTCCCCATTCCACTTGCAGGAGAAGGAAGAAAAAGGAGCCCTTTCGGTCCTCCCTTTGGCAACTGTTGCCACTGTAGCTGTTCTGCTGGGGAGGGGTTGGATCTGGCCCAGCTGCTCCTCTGATCAGCTTTGAGTCAGTTTCGGGCCAAACTTGCTCTGCAGCTGTGTGAGATGCTTCTTGTGTTCTGAACCTGTTCCTGATCGACTCAAATGTACAGTTTGATTATGAATATCAGCTGGGTTAAGTTCAAGGGCCAAACAGAGTGACTGAGAAATGTGTGGCATCCCTAATCATGACATCCAAAAGCCTACAGAAATTATTGTGTAATTTATTCGTTTATGATTAAATTGTAATCATTTTTTAAAAATACCACTTTAATTATGATCTCATGAACTATTTGAGTTGTTGTGGTTCACAGTACCACATTAAATTTGATATCCGAGAAGCTGTCAAATCCTAAGTAAACTTTCTCTTACTCGTCAAGGTCTAGCAATATCACATTCATTCCAAATGGAAGTTAGGAGCTCAGGCCTTCGGCCTACATAACACAGCACTTCTCAGTAGGTAGAATGATAGTTTGAGATCATCTGGTGCTGGGAGGCTGGCATGCTCAGGAGACAAGGCCTTCTCAGTTACACCCCCAAGCTTTAGAATTGTCTTCCCACAGAGGCCTGATCAGACAGAAGCCTTGTCAATGGGACCTTCAGAAAGTTAGGGGGAGGGGGCTTTGAAGGGGGCAAAAGACCAACATGCCATTTTTATTCTGTGGCTTGTATTGAATCTTTATTACTGCTGATTCTTTTATGTATCATGGATGTATTATTATGCTTTTCATGTTATTAAGTGGATTTTTTAAACTTACAGATTCTTTGTTTTTTCCTGATTCACATGATGTTGTTCTTGTTTTGTCATTGTTGTACACTGTGTTCATTAATTTCTTACTTTAATTCTGTGAGCTTTTCTGCATACTCTGCAGAAAAGTGAGAGGAATCTAATGAGTAAATAGTGATATAGATCCATTCAGTAGCTCTGATAGAATGAGATTCCTTGTGGTTACCGTCTTTCTGTGCAGAGGACAATTATTGGTTTCCAGAGAAGTGCATTGGAAGGTCTGCATAGTCCTTTCTGAGTAGCAGTTATCCCTTGCAGGTTTCCATTAAATACTGCAGTGATTTTCCAATGAAGCTTGCAATGAAATGCTGTATGAGAGAGCCAAGTGAGTGGGCGCTGGTAGTTAGGATATATACTTAGAGAGAGAGAGAAATCTTGTTTACAAATACTGCTGTAACATTGCCAGCATTTGAGATGTATGTTTAGTTCAATACAATGTAATGATCATTGCTGTGTGACACAATTACCTTCTGAAATGTTTTGGTTAGGAAAAAAATACATGCCTTTTCTTACAATCCTACACTTTGAAGAATTTTATTTTTCCCCCTGAGATTGAAAGGTTTGTATTCACCGTCTTCACTGTCTTCACCGTCTTCCTCTCTATTGGAAACAAAATATGTTCCAAAGCCACTCAGTGGAAATTAATAAATACCAGATGACAAAATTGTTTCTACAAAATCTATAATAAAGAATTCTAAGAGATTGTGCGGCTTTTTGTCACTGTGTTGCTTTCTTTGTACTACTATTCAGTTGTAAAGATCTATGAGATTTTTTATTCCCGTGTTTTATCCCAGAGCTGTTGCATGCTAACTGACAGTAGAAGATTGGCTGCTTTGCATGCGACTGGGTGCTTCTGCAGAAGGGGAAGCATGCTCCTCCCGTGGCCGCATGCAGCCCCTTCCCAGTCCTGTTTGTGACCTCATTTCCCAGGCTATGTGTGTTATCATTCCGTTCACTAACGTTCATCTTTTTTAAAAATTACATACAACATTTGACATTTTTCATTTAAACAATAGCAATATAGAGCATTTTGTATATTTTTTTCCTTCTAGACATTCAATTGAAAAAATTAGTTGATGAACGAGAATCTTTACTTGAACAGGTAATCATAATTTTAATATGTTCTGTTCTGGGTGTTGTCTCTTTGGGCATAGAAAATGACTTTATTGAGCTGAAGTAGAACAGCTATGTGTGCTTTGTGAGACAAAAAATGGAACCAAGCTAAGATTTTTGTGTGTGTGTAACAATTTTTTATTTGTTCTTTAAAGTAAAAATCTAAAAAGTACATAAAAACAAAAATTGACCAGGTTATAAAATCTTTATTTCATAAAGATTTCCAGTTTCTTCTTCGTTGCACCCATAAAACCTAACCTTTTAGCATTTTGCCATTAAACATCAAAATCAAATTAAATTTTTAGCATCGTTATTGATAAAAAGTATCACTTTTCACTATTGGATCTTGTTTTAACAGTTCTTAACCTTCAAAACTAGTAGTCATCAGTGTCCATGAACAATTAAGTTATTTTCGTTACGTAACAAAGTTAATGTGACCATATCAGCTAACTCTGATAATTTCATCCACCACTCTTCAATTGTAGGCGTAGCTGGAGTTCTCCATTTCTGTGCATATAATATTCTTGCTGCTGGTGTTATATATAAAAACAAAGTTCCATCCCCCCCTCCCCCTAGATCTTTGTAATGTGGGACAATGCCGGATTGTATGTAAAACTATTCATCTTGTCAACTACATATCTAATTCTCACATATGTCCCCTGTCTGTGGTTACTTAAATCCACAGATAGGGGACACACCCAACCCCAACGGCTTTTTCTGCAGACTCAAATGATCCCCGGATCTGCAGAAAAAAATTGAAATAACCCTCCTGATTTTTAAAAGAGTCTGTCTGCACATGTGGGAGGAGGGGGGGAGGAGGAGGCCTGGCTGCGCTGCTTTGCACCAGACCACTCAACAAGGAAGCGGGGCAGGAGCAGGAGCAGGAGCACTTGCAACCCAGCAAGAAAGTGGGCTTGGGGGAGGAGGCCATGAGCCACAACCGGGGGCGGGGGGTGGGATCCCACAAGTTTCAGGGACCCTCCTTAGGTAAACATATGTTGGGGTGTTTATATTTGAAAATGATAAAATATAAGAAGCTATTGGAAAATGGTTGGGCTCCACTCATATTTTAAACAAGAAAAATACATACCATCACATACTTCTAAAATGTTTACTTCCTTTTTTCTCTTTAAAGGGGACTCAAGGCATCCTTCAATAATGTAGCTAAAATATATTCTAAAAACATGCAAAACAAAGCATTGAACTATTGAGAGCAAAAATAATATAAATGTATCTCTTTCCAAACCGTGTCATAGAGGATATAATTGATGAAGCAACAAAACAGCTGGGGACAGATTTGGGGGGGGGGGGAGGTGAATTTCAGAAGGAGGTCCCAAGGGTACAAAAAACCCCAAAATGTTAAGAAAACTCATAAAAATCCATAAAAAAATAAGAACCAGCACAAACATTTCTTTTTTACTTAAGAAAAGCATACCCAGTGAATTCTCAATGATTGTTGGAGTTACTAGGCAACCACACCAATATTGCCAAGTCTTGGTTTCAGTGGAGGGGGGAGGAACAGTAGAGGATTGAGAGGCTGAAACAGCCCTCCCCCATCAGGGAACATGAAAGTTGAGGGCCAGGACTGTTTCCAGGGCATTTTCTCTTCTATTGCCCCAACCAAATTTTAAGCACCAAAACATTATACCCCCCCCCCACCATGCTCCCCCCCTTCCACGTCACACCACCTCTTGGAACCAGTTCCCCAGAAGGGGAACGGATCCCCCTTATTCTCATGGGGAGAGGACAGCATGGACGAAACTTTGAAGTGCACTTCCCCAGCACTTTGAAGTGCAAAACCCTGCAGGTGTCCCAACAAGCAGGTCGTGCCTTGCCTGGAAAACGAAACTAAAGCAATGAGCAGATAGCAGATTCCGGGAGGAGGCAAAGGGGAAAGGATCCCGTGTCCCAGTCAGGGGATGTGGCAGAATCAAACCAGACCTGGGTAGATCATGACACCTACTACCCACACGATATAGCCCAGACTACTGGCACTGAAGACATGTGAAGGACCACCAAAAGCAGAAAAGCAGTTTGGGGTGTTTTTTCCCCCTCAAGCATTGTTTTTTAATGTTGCCAATGGAAAATGGGGTAAGTGCTGGAAAAGTTCCTGTGAAATATTTTTCTCCCTTAGAATGAGCAAAATATTTCTTAAAAGGTTTTTCATAATCAAAATTACAGTTGACAAAGGCGGAGGCTTTCTTCAGTTCTTCCAATGGAAATATTCAGAAACTAGGGAATCCAGGGGGGTGGGGGGGGACCTCCTATGAAATATTTTTTCTTTGGGGGTGAGAAAACCTTTTTAAAAAAATTCATTCCAAATGAACAGTCTGAAAAGGGTTGAGGTCTTTATCAGTTTTTCCAGCGGAAAGATTGAGCAATTTGGGGAACACTGAAAAAGCTATTATTTCAAATGAGTGAAATGAATGGCAAGGTTTTCCTCATGAACTATAGTGAGACATTTTTATTTTAGATAATGACAGTTCCTACTGTGGACGTGTACATTTTCAAGAATGTGTTTTGGTTTAAATGCAAATGATTTAGGCAGCAGTTAATACATGTGCTTAATGGGGATGCACCTATGGAAGCTCAGGTGGAGGTGGTGGCCAGCAGTACCGATTCCTAACTCTGTCTGGTTCGCCAGCTACATATGGCCTCTTCTGGACAGAGGTGATCTGGCTGCCTAACCCATACTGTGATGACTTCCAGCTTGTAGTGTGGTTTACATGGGAGTGCACTTGAAGGCAGTTCAGAAACTGCAGTGAACACAGAATGTGGCAGCAAGACTGCTAATGGATACTGCTGGTCTTATAAGAGCTGCACTGGCCGCCAGTTCACTACTGAGCCCAATTCAAGTTGTTATCTCTGACTTGTAAAATCTTGAACAGCTTGTTACCCAAATATCTAAAGCTGGGGTCTGCAACCTGCGGCTCTCCAGATGTTCATGAACTACAATTCCCATCAGCCCCTGTCAGCATGGCCCGTTGTGTTATCTGAGGCCTGTTCTGCACAAGTCAAAAGCAGCACCCCAGGCATGGTAAAAACACTGTTCCTGGGGCAATGTTCACACAGCTGCCACTTCCAAAATGAGGCACACTGTGCTTCCCGCACGCAACTGGTGGGAAAACGCTTTTTTCGAAACTCGCTCAATGAACAAGTTTTTTTGAAAACAGCATGCAACCGGTACCGAGTGAATGGCACTGGGTCGAAGGCAACACTTTTAGGCGCGTCCAGTTTTTCCCACCCTTACCTTCTCTTCCCCAAGCAGCTCTGTAGGGACGAGGGGACACATCTCCCCTCCGACCCCCGAGGCATTGCCATGGCCATGGGGGCGTGTCCCCTCGTCCCTGCAGAGGTGTGCAGGGAAGCGAAGGTAAGTTTAACAACGAAATGGAGGCGCCTCCATGTGAAGGTGCCTCCACAGGCGGCGGCGGCGGCTCTGGGGCCGCCCGCACAGAAATATGCAGTCCTGGGGCTCCACTGGTATCATTTATACTGGTAGGCGGCCACTTCACAGGCCTGTGTGGAACGGGCCTAAGTTATACATAATATGTTATATGTTGTTAATCAGTAAAATAAGTTTAGGTTCGATAGGAAGGTAAGTATTGCATATACTTCAAATTTTCACCAAATATCCTCCCCAAAAGACCCTGCCATGAAAGCCAGCATTGTCCAACAACAGCAGCCACTGTGTAAATCAGCCCAGTCAAGTGGTGGCCCAGCATCACCTCTACGCAGTCCGTCCAGATTTTTCCCAGGAAGACGATCTCAGGGGTAGGGAAGGAAAGAAAGATGAAGGCGCAGGGACAGAGAAAGGTACTGTGGCTGGTGGGAAGGCAGGAGGTAAGGAAGCAGACCTATCGGTGGTGGTCACTCCATCATTGGCCTCGTTCTGGAGGCCACCATGCAACTGAGCTTGACCCTTACTAGTGACCACTGCATCACGCTGCCAAACTTTTCCTTGGGATAGATAGGCTGTTGGGGCAGGGAATGCGGGAAAGCTGAAGCTGGGCAAGTTGAAAGAGAAATGGAAGCCGGGAAAGAGGACAGCTGTGGAGGCTGCAGGGGAATGGAGCTAGATTTTCAACTGCTCCGTATATAGCAATTAAGTTCTGCCCCGAAGGAGACTGTAGGGAAGACAGCATGCCGTTCAGTGAAATGACACATCTTAGGAATGATATTTATCTCAATAGCAAATATTCCCTACACCCAAGATAATACCGATACCCAATATTGAAATAAAATATATAAGTACAAGATCAAGTTGCATACAGACCAAAGCGTTTCAATTTTTTTCTCTTTAAAATGTGAAAATAGTATTTTTCCAAAATATTTACAAAATAGAGTATCAAAAGGTAAGAAAATGAAACTCCCTTCAAGATATTATTTTCAGGACTTTTCCTAGAAAAATGTTTCAACTGTAAATAACTTTTCAAACCTCTGAACAATAAAAATAAAACAATAATAGAAAGTTATGAAAAAGGAATAAAATAATTGTAATTGTATTTATAATACACACCTTGGAAGACCACTTATTAACAGTGGGTAAAGGCTGTAGCTTGAAAGGTAACTGCAAGCAGTTATTAGAATAATAAAATTATAAAGCCAGGTGACGTCACTGTTGCTGTGACAGGTGTTGTTAAAGGTAACAGAATTTTATGTGGTGGAGGAAAGTGCTGTCAAGTCACAACTGACTTCTACCGACCGTGGAGGGTTTTCAAGGCAAGAGAGATTTGTTGGTGGTTTGCCACCGTCTGCCGCTGAATGAGCTGAGAGAGTTGTGGCAGAACTGTGAGTGACCCAATGTCATCCAGCAGGCTTCATGTGGAGGAGTGAGGAGTAGAACCCAGTTCTCTAGATTAGTGTCCACCACTCTTAACCACTGCACTGGCTCCTAAAAGGATTGTAGACTATAATTTAAAATTGTCCACCATGTAACAACAAAGCGGCAGAAAAACTTTCCCAACAAATGCTTAGATGGCACACTTGTCACTTAAATGTCTCCAATTAAAATATGCCTGTTATGTACGTTTTGGGATTAGAAATGTGACCTGAGGCGTGATCTGGCCAGTGCCTGCTTACAGCCAAGGCAAACAGCTCCAGCCTCCCGCATGAGAAGGGGCCTCGTTAAAATGGGCCGCCCACAGAGACGTGTAGGAATGTTTCCAGAATGCTGTGGGGACTTTAGGATCCCAAACACATGCGCATCTGAGACTGCCAGGGGAACGCGGGACACGTATTGAAGAAGTTCCTTTCTAAGACCACTGTTTCCCCTGCTGTGTGAACCAGCCCACTAGTTAACCATGGACCTGAAGCCCCTAGAACAGTGTTGGTGGTGAACTGGCACTGAATCTGATAGATCGTGCTGTGGAGCCCATTGCAACACCTATGAAGCAGCAGTCACCGTGGTGAAGGAATGTTACCACACTGCTACTATAGTATCAGCCACTTCAAACCATCCCAGTTGGTCAAGCAATTGCTGATGTCAACATCTGAGCTTGAGATCTCAGGAGAAGCCAGTTTAGCTGTCGAACGTTTGCCAAGTATTTTTGCAGATTAAATATTGGCCATTCAGCGTTCCATGTCCACGACTTCAAAAAAACCCTTCCCTACAGAAAATGATGTGACCTGTCTAGCCAGTCCTTTTTGACTGAGAGAGCAGCAGCAGCCCAAGTCCAGGTTTTGCTTGAGAACTCTTCAGATTGTTTTCCACCTGGTTTCAGCCCAGAGACAGCTTTGCTAGCCTTCCTTCCTCCAGAGTGTAGACCGTGCCCTGCCCCTTTGTTGCTCTTATTGGGTTTATGTGCAGCCATTTTAATACCATTTCATTGAGATGTTGGGAGGCAGAAGTAGGCATTGGGATGTGCACTAAACTGGTTCAAATCGTTCCTCACAGATCAGACTCAACGCTTGCTATTAGATACCAGTGCTCACCAGTTGTGGCCCGCCACAGGGCACCGTTCTACCCCAGACTGGTGAAGCTGACAGTTTAGTCTGGCAACCAGTGAGAGAGGAAGACCAAGAAGGATCCTGTGTGAAGGAAGTGATTTGAGTGAAATATGGTAGCTCCTGAGTAACGGCGCTGATTCCTAACCACTGGGAAATTGTGTATTTTGTTCCTGACTCCACCAACATTTGAAATGTTGGCCATTTATTCAAGTGTGGTCTCCTTCACTTTGAGAATACATTCCCTTTGAGTTTGACTCTTGATTACGCACACATTTTCCCTTCTCCCCATTTTCCCTGTTCTCAGAGAATCCCCACAGTTTCTGAAAGCTTTTAAGAGCTACTTTTGTTCTCCCTTCACAGGGAAAGCGAAGGAGATCTATATGTGTTAACATTTCCTCAGATTTTCTCACTCCTCCCCACCTTCTGTGCCCACACCACACCGGCTCCCACTCTATTGACCAGCATTTCAGGACTATCAATTACCTCTGCTGGCTTCTTTTGTTTCTTTTACTCTCTTTTTTTACATTAAAAGTCTACCACTGGAGCAGTGAACCCAGTGAAATTGACAAGGCTGGGTTTGCTCATCTTCCCTCATTTCTTTCCCCTGCCCCAGCTACTGATGCCTTCTTTCCTCATTCCCTCTGAAGCCTTCTGCAAGACATGCTGTTTCAATGAACTATAAAAGACATCTCCCCCACCCCCCAAAAACAGCAAACTCTCAAAATGGAGGTTGCATGGCAACAACAAAGAGGTGGGTGGGCAAAATGGCAGATCAGCTCAGGCAGCGAAGCGAAAAAAAAGGGGGGGGGGAATGGTGTCAACAGGAACACTCCAGAGAATCAAAGTTAGAAAACTGACTGCTTCTAAGCCACAGGGTAAGTAGTGTGTGCATAAATGGCCATAGTTTCAAAATGTTTACAACTGTTTGACTAAACAATGACATCCAAGGCCGGCCTACTCCCTAGCCTAGAATTTAGGTCATTCCATTGCCTGTGTTTTCCCCCCCAGTCTTCAGCCCTCAGCTGAGCAACGACTCCGTACACTTGATGTCCAAAGGGCACTCTTTTTTATTTGCAAAGCAAAGCAAAGCCTTTATTGGCATACATAGAACAACAGCAACAAAACACAACAAACAGAAAAATTTTAAAAGGCAAAAAGGATAGCCTCAGATAAATACATATTATTACTGGCTCTGAATTATTTCCATAACAAAGCTTGCAACCTCTTCACAAAAAACAGAATCAGAATTATTCAACAAGAGAAATAATCTAATCAAATCTGTTAACTCAGATTGGAAGAGAGGGTGTAGATTGACATATTTACTACATTAGAATTACAGCTACATAACCTTTTAGATTTTTCCAGGTTATTAAACCTGCCATGTAGTAAAGCAGATGGCCTGACATTGAATCTAGCCATTGTGAATCTTTTTTATTTAAGTTGTGCATCTTTCTTTAGGTGAGATAAAAAATTAGTTGTTTGGTTTAAGTGTCCTAATAAAGGAAAAGCTGCTTCTCAGGCCGTTCGGCTGTGCTGACATCGGTTGCCCCCAGCAGCCTCGCCGGCCCAGATCAGCACTAAGAGCAGGAGGGCTGCCTCAGTGGGCTCACCAGCCTAGAATGGCACCAGTGGTTGGGGGGGGGGGTGGCAGCGGAAGAGCTCACAGCAGCCTTGCCAGCCCAGATCAGCACTGAGAGAGGTAGCACAGAGGGGGGAGGCTGCTTCTTCTGGCAAGCCTGCAGCAAGTTTGCCAGCCCAGATCATCACGTGGGGGTGGGGGGGTGGGGATGTTGCTCTGCATTAAATTAACCAGCCCAGATTAGATCGGGGTGTGTGTGTGTGTGTGTGTGTGTGTGGCTACCTTAATTGGTGATCCTGCAGCGGGTTCACCAGCCCAAAAGGCACTGGGGGAGATGGTCAGCACGGGGAGGGTTGGCTGCCTCCGCTGATGAGCCACAGCAGACTCCCTAGCCCAGAGGAGCACTGGGAGGTGGGGGGGGGCTACCCTGGCTAGGGGTTGATAGAACCTGATTGAAGGTTTGCTCAAATAACCTATCCTTAGCAGAGTTGAATAACACAAGCAGTAGAGTTGTTAAGAAAGTTACTTCTTTATATAGAGTGAAAAGATAAAGCAGGCTACAAAACATACACAGCAATATTACGAAGGTAGAATCACAGTTACGTGCATGAATGGAGAGAGGTAGCAACCCTGCCAGGTAGCGATGAGACTCTGCTCGAAGACCTCAATTGAGCGACTACCCACCAGCCACTTCCCAGATAATTTCCATTGTAAAAATGCTCATAGCAATAAGTTCTTTTTAACGTTCAACTGAAATCTGGCCTCCTGTACTTTTAAATCTCGTCCTCTGCAACAATGGAGGACAAGTATCTGCCCTGTTGTCAGGTACAGCCCTTCAGTAATGCAGTCATGCCCCCCCGCCACCTCGTCTTCTCCAGACAGGCAACCCAATCCAAAGGGGGGGCGGAGGCGGGGTGAACTGGTGGCTGGCGAAGGTACTGCCTCCAAAGAGGCAATCAGTGCAGGCATTGTGGGAGAATGAGAAAAACTTCTCTCCCAGCGAAGACCATCTGTAGGCGTGACTTCCATCACTCGTGGTATTGTAAGTCTGTACCTCAGAAGGGGCCAAAACTTCAGTGCTCCACCCCAGGAATGCACCCAGATCCCCACTACTCGTGCCAATACAGGCTTCTGTGGTGGAACAGTCCGAAAAATAATTAAAACCTGACTAAAAAACACCAAGACTGAAAAACAGAGACATTCCCATTCAACTGCCAAGGAACTCCACCCAGACAAAGGCAGCAGGAGCAGATCCACAGTCACTAGGCTTCTTCGGAGTCCCTGGGCTGTGAGTCCTGCTCGATGCCTTCCCTCCACTACCATCTGTGGGCAGGGTTCTGACCAAGGCAGATCTGATACTGATGGCTCTGCTGGGCTAAGGCAAATATGGTTTCCTCTACAATTAGCAAGGGGGCAGTATGTGAGATTTCCATTGGACCTGGAGGAGATCTTATGGGTTCAGGGACCTCCACAGAATTTGCACAATTTACATTTAACAGTATGGCAAATACAGGAGATGGTCAGTCTTGGCTGAAAGAGGTAAAGGAAAGTCTAGTACACAGTCTAGAAGGAAGTCTACTAGGAAGTCATATGTCAGGAAATGGGACTCTTTCCTGTAAATGGTTACAAGAACAGACTACAAAAACATGACATTAAGGAAGAAGAGATTGCCCTTTTCATCAGGTACATTTGTCAGCAATCATGGCATGTTACCAAATGTGCTGCAGGCAGGGTGTGGTCGGGTCCAGTCCCGTAGGACAGAACAGAAGACAAAAGCGTGGCCAGAAGACAGAAGGATCAAGGCAGGCGGCAGGCAAGGTGCAGTCAGGTCACAGTCCAACAGGTCATGGCACGGAAGATCAGGCAAACAGGTTGGAGCTCAGCAGTAGACCAGGCACATGGAAGCAACAGGAAACACACTCGTTGTACCCAGGCAGAAGCAAGCTCACAGCAAGGCTTATATAGAGAGCCTTGTTCAAGGGGAGTTAATTCTGCAAGGAGTTAATCCTCATCAGATGCAGAGACTTCTATTCTCCCATATCTTGCTGCCAAACGAGCACTCCTCCTTTGCTTCTGCAGTAGTTGCCTCTGCTTCTGCCTTCTATGCACAGCTGGCTCATCACTGGGTTTCTTTCCAGGTTCCTCCACCTGCACGTCATCAAACAGGGAAGGGCTGGGAGTTGGCTCTGCTGCCTGGTCTTCCCCAGGAGCAGCCAACTCTGGCTGCATTGTGTCCTCAGATTCTGCCTCAGAGTCCTCTTTGTCCTAGTAGGTACCCAGGGGCTGGCTCATGACACCAAGGTTTTCAGAGAAAAATCAGTGTTTACATAAGATCTGATGAGGTCATCTGATGAGAAGAGATTTGGGCATCTTAGTTGATAGTTCCATGGGAATGTCAACTCAATGCATGGCAGCTGTGAAAAAGGCAAACTCTATGCTGGGGATAATTAGGAAAGGAATTGAGAATAAAACTGCAAGGATTGTCATGCCCTTATATAAAGCTGTGGTGCGACCACACTTGGAGTACTGTGTTCAGTTCTGGTCGCCACATCTCAAAAAGGATACCAAAGAGCTAGAAAAAGTGTAGAGGAGGGCAACGAGGATGATTGTGGGACTGCAGAGGCGTAGCTGGGCCAAACTGCACCTGGTGCACATTCTATATTTTCATGGCCCCCCGTGGCACCCCCCTTTTCCCCTTCCTTCCTTTCCACACTTATCTTAGTTCCTTTCCTTTTTCTTGAACTTTTTCAGGCTGCAAAAGGCCTGTTCACAGTAAAAACGGCCTGAAGAACTACAGTTTGCAGTAGACCTTGGGGCTCACAAGGTCTCCTGGGAAGTATAGTTCCCATCAGGCCGTTTTTACTGCGAACAGGCCTTTTGCAGCCTGAAAAAGTTCAAGAAAAAGGAAAGGAACTAAGGTAAGTGTGGGAAGGGGTGGGGGGTGCCGCAGGGGGGACTAAGGTAAGTGTGGGAAGGGGGTGGGGGGCGCCACAGGAGGGAGGGGCCTGGGGCGATTTTCTGCACCCCCAGGCGTGTGCATGGCGCATCCCTTGTAGCTCCACCACTGTGCGAATGGAGTACCTTCCTTATGAGGAGAGGCTGCAGCGTTTGGGACTCTTTAGTTTGGAGAGGAGACGTCTGAGGGGGGATATGATTGAAGTCTATGCATGGAGATAGAAAATGTCAACAGATAATTTTTTCTCTCTTTCTCACAATACTAGAACCAGGGGGCATTCATTGAAAATGCTGGGGAGAAGAATTAGGACTAATAAAAGGAAACATTTCTTCACGCAATGCGTGATTGGTGTTTGGAATATGCTGCCACAGGAGGTGGTGATGGCCACTAACCTGGATAGCTGTAAAAGGGGCTTAGACAGATTTATGGAGGAGAAGTCGGTCTATGGCTACTAATCTTGATCCTCCTTGATCTCAGATTGCAAATGCCTTAGCAGACCAGGTGCTCGGGAGCAGCAGCAGAAGGCCGTTGCTTTCACATCTTGCATGTGAGCTCCCAAAGGCATCTGGTGGGCCACTGCGAGTAGCAGAGTGCTGGACTAGATGGACTCTGGTCTGATCCAGTAGGCTTTTCCTTATGTTATTAAGGTTTTAAAAAGTATTCTGTAACATTCATCCACCTGTTACGGTCGTGGTCAATGGTCCTTGTCATTA
The DNA here is from genome assembly GCF_021028975.2 of Sphaerodactylus townsendi. Lineage (NCBI taxonomy): Eukaryota > Metazoa > Chordata > Lepidosauria > Squamata > Sphaerodactylidae > Sphaerodactylus > Sphaerodactylus townsendi. Next base: position 1,278,734 of record NC_059426.1, read on the forward strand.
GTGTTGACTTACCTTTTGAGCCACTGGCTACAACATCTGTCAATGAAGATGTTTCTTAGTGGCTATCACTTCAGAAAGAAGGGTCAGTGAACTGGCAGCATTGAGTACTGAGTCACCTTTCTTGAAGGTCTCTGATGGCAACAGGTGGTGTTGAGATCCTCTCTAGACTTTTTGCCAAAAATGGTGTCAAAATTCCACATGGCCCAAGAACTGATGTCACCAAATAAGATGTCACCTTCATCAGATAAGGAGAGACAATTATTGGACACATAAGGAGCTTTTTTGTTTAATTTACAGAGAACAGAAGACTTTAGGAAAGATAAGACTTTATTTGTGATATATGGAGGTCAATCAATGAGTAAAAGGGCCACTGTCCACGTGGATAGTATCTCAGCCACTGTCCAGGTGGATAGTATCAACAGTAAAATTGTGTTATGAGTTGTCCAAAGTGTCTTGTCCATTGTTACTACAGAGGCCAATTTGCTGGTGGTCTTTTGCCCCTCAATAATGTGGCTGGCCTTAACTCGGGCTAGGGCCTTTACGGCCCTGGGCCCTGCCTGGTAGAACACTCTTCCATCAGCTGTTAGGGCCCTGCGGGACCTCGGTGAGTTCCGCAGACCTGCAAAATGGAGCTGTTCCACCGGGCCTTTGGGGAGGCTGGCCGCGGATTGCCTGCCCCCTCTTGACGCCCCTGCATTGTGTTTGTACCACCTCCAACATTGCCGGTACTGCAGTCCATCATCTTCGGTGCTGCTGGCCCAGCCTTGGAACCCGATGCCATAAATAGATAGATAGATAGATAGATAGATAGATAGATAGATAGATAGATAGATAGATAGATAGATAGATAGATAGATAGATAGATAGATAGATAGATAGATAGATAAACAATGTACTTTCAATTCAATTTTATGTGGATGCTGCTATGTAAATTTTAGAGCCCTTTGGGGATGAGGCGGTCTATCAAACAAACAAACAAACAAACAAACAAACAAATAAATAAATAAAGGGTTTTAATGTTAATGGTTATATTTATATTTATTGTTTTATTGGCTTTTTTAATGGGCCCTGTACACCACTCAGAGCCTTTCAGGGGTTGAGCAGCCTATGAAGTGTAATAATAAATAAAAGTAATAATAAGCAATTGAAATCACAGTCTTGAAGAACAGGGGAAGAGCATCACTTCATTCTTCTGCAGTGTCCCCCCCCCCCACTCTGCTATAGTTTTAGGTAAAGGATAAAAAGGTAACAGAACTACTGCTGTTCTAGTATGAGTATGCACTGGGTGATTGTACTTGGTGCAATTGCCACTGTACACATAACAATCTGGCTAAAGTGACTGTCACCTCTTTTGAAGTGCAGTGGTTGGCAATGCCTGTCCAAATTTGCCCAGCAGTGACACTGTACTGAAATTGTTCCAAAGAGTGTTATTCAGTTTATTTCTAAAAAAAGATTATTACATTATATTGTCAAAGGCTTTCACGGCTGGAATCACTGGGGTGCTGTGTGGTTTCCGGGCTGTATGGCCGTGTCCTAGCAGCATTCTCTCCTGACATTTTGCCTGCATCTGTGGCTGGCATCTTCAGAGGATCTGATAGTTGGAAAGGAAAGCAAGTGCAGTATATATACCTGTGAGTGAAGGCCAATAGGTGAGGGCATCTGAATAGGAGTGGCCTGGCAGCTGAGTAACAATGAAGAGTAGCATGTGAGTAACATTGTTTATTACATTGTTTATGGGTTGCAGATTAGAAAATTAAAAGTACAACTGGAAGAAAAGCAGACTGGTAAAACTGATAATTTACATTTGAAAGGCGGAATCTTAGAAAATGGCACAGAAACACATGCGATGGATCTTCAAAGTAAGGTTCCTTCCTTATTCAATATTCTACATTGCATTTGCATAATCAGTGTATCAAATAAACAGGTGTTTATGATTAGGATTCTTGCCTCCTCCACTGGCCCGATTCATCTAAAGAGAAAGCTGCTCCTTTCCTCAGATGTGAATGACTGTCCACTGCTTGAGCAGGTCAGTTGCAGATTAATTAAAGAGATTAAATATAATTATATGATTCCATTATATGGAATCCAGTGGATAATCTTACTTCTGTTGTCAAGCAGATGGGAGCAAGAATGCTCATGCCATGGACAAAGATGACTGATGCAAAATAATAGAATTGACATCATGGTGGCTACAGGCACACATACATGGACATGATTTTCAAGTGGTTAGTCAGGCTTCATCAGTGTGTCCTAAGAATTAGGAGATCACATTGGAAGGTTCTAACAAAAAAAGTTCAGGTTTCACTTCTGAAATGATGTTTCAAAGTGGCCCATGATCCCATAGATAGTTATTTAATAGTCCCCTAGGCTTGCCTTATTAACCAATGCAATATGACTAACATCAGATTTATCATTGGAAAATACTACTGGCATTTGAACTGCCCCATATTAGCAGTTTAAATATTTTCTAGCGTTATGATTTTGATGTCTATAGATACTCTAAGTAGAATTTCATCAAGAATTGTTTTGATTGCTGTCATAACCTTTTTATTCCTTCAGGAGATGGAAATAGACAAGTCAGTGACCTCAAGTTTAAACTTTCAAAGGCTGAACAAGATATTATTGCACTGGAACAGAATGTAAGTTTATGGCACATTCATGAAACTCTTTTGTTGTTTTCTATCTAAAATGCTGGGGAAGAAATCTGAGGTTTTGATCCTAGGCATATATGCTATAAAACAGTTCCTCCTAAAACACGAAGTGGAACAAATGTTGATTTCAATTCCAAATATATTTACTATAATATAAAATGTAGTTATTAGAACATGAAAAACTCATTGGCATATGGCTTTATATTTAATAGTCTTCTAGTCTGCCCTTCTCCAAGTGGGCTCAGGGCAGCTTATGATGAATTCATTACATAATAATAGAAAACCAGTAAAATTGATAAAAATTCTAATATTTCGGTGCCATTTAAAATTAGGGTAAATCAATACAATATCCCCCAGCAAATGCCTTTATCAGTCATGTCAGGTGAGGAAACAAAGAAGGGGGGGGGGGAGATGTGAGCAGGATGGAGGACCGTCGCTGTGCTCATCCGTGGGCCTGATGGAACAGTCCCATCTTACAGGCCCTGCAAAATTGTGCTCAATCCCGCAGGGTTCTGGTCTTCCTCTGCAGAGTGTTTCACCAGGCTGGGGCCAGACCTCAAAAGGCACAGCCAGACTGTTTTAGGGCCAGGGACAACCAGCAGGGAGATCCTGGCAGGGCAACAAGGTTTTGTCCACAAAAAGTTTGCAGATTCCTCACAGCCAAGATATGAATTCTTAATAATTTGGGGTCTTCCCACCAGGGCTTGTAAATGATCAAATTACCATAAATGCCATCGTAGCTACTTTTTTGCAGCTTGCATCACCATGTCATAGGGTTTCATAAGCGCCCTATAAGATGTTCTTGCCACATTGTCATGAGTTCACTTTAGGGCTCTAAGCAGAGATGGGATCCAACCAGTTCTCACCATTTCTCTAGAAGTGGTTACTAATTTTTTCTGAGTGCCGAGAAGGGGCTACTAAAGCAACCTCCCTGCCCAATAGGGACTGGAGGTGCGTGTGTGCGGTGGCGCCACTGTTTGAATCCCACCACCATCGGAACTTGTTATTAAAATTTTTGGATCCCACCACTGGCTCTAAGCTCTCACCTAAACCTCTGTAACTGCAAGGTATACCACAGAACTAGTTTGAAACAGTGGCGAGGATGTTAGGGAGCAGTCTTGTCAATGGCTTCAGAGGGACAGCCATGTTAGTCCTCCATGAACTCATCGAACAAACTACCAGAAGGCCTCAGATCCTGCAGAGCATTCCAGAGATAATATGATCTACCAGCGGGCCCAGTCACGCATTGCTGTGGCAATTGTCCTTCTCATCACAGTCCGCACCCCACACAGATGTCCATGCAGGTCCAGTGATCCGCAGCATAGCCTTCTGGGGTGGTCAAATGGAATCCCTCTTTCCCTTTTAAATTCACATCGTTATATGGTGCTGTCTTGTTTTTTAGTATAAGGTAACCCTTTCCATTCCACAACGGAACTGTCCAGAGTGCGAATCCCGCTGTCCATGAGGCTGGTTGACACGCACAGTCCTGGCTTGGGTAAGGCAGAACTGGGGCAAGGAGGCTACCCCAGTCAGGCAGCAGAGGCAGGGTGGTGAGGCGTTCAGATCGAGGCCAGCTCCCTGGGTTTTTAAAGGGCCACGTGCAAAAGAAGCGGAGCCGGTAGTGTTGGTTCGCCCCCCACCCCGAGGATTTTCTTAGAAGAAAAAGGCAAACTCCAGCTCGCTTTTAGTAAAAGAGAGCTGTGGCAAATATGGGTGAGGAAGTGGGTAAGTGGTGGTTGGATGTGAGGGAGGGCAGAGTGAGGTGTGTGAGGATGAGCTGGATGTATATGAGAGTATGTGTGTTGTGTGGTAGCAGTGGGTGAGGCACAGAGAGTGAAAGTTACCTGCATGTGTGTGGGGGGGAACCCCACCTGACGTCTCACACGGCAAAGTGTGTATGTGTTTCACTTCCACTCATATTACCTAACAGTATTACCTATGTACTGTTTTCACTGCTCATCTCTGCCCATCTGCGGGAACATCCTAAGCCCTCATCCCAAGCCCTCAGGCCACAGACAGACAGGCTGCACGGACATTCTAAGGGTGACAGTTAAACAGAGGCAGCTTCATGGCCTGGTGCGCCAGGAAAAAGACGTTTTACCTGGCTCAGGTATGGACTTTCGGCGGTTTGAAGGTCTGAGTACCTGCCAGCAACAGGGAGGGACGTCCTGTGAAAATTTGGGGGCGATCCGTCCAGCAGCTTCTGAGGGAGACAGCTCTCCAACCATACAGGGTGGGGCAGAGATGCTTAGACGGGCACCCGGAGCTAAGTAGTCTGACCATGGCACTCTGGCCGTGGAACGGGGTCCACATTTGCCCCCAACCCAAGCATCAAATCCAGGGTGTGGCCTGCTTGATGCACTGGATCTGAAACAAACTGACATGGAAGCCACTAGGCCTGTCATTTGTGAAGAGGTGGCCTCATCTGCATGGGTGTTGAAATCCCCCGGCCCAGTCCACCTGAGGAACTCTAAGCCCTCGCCTGAGACCACCTCCAGTTACTTTGGCAGAGTACAACATCCTGACAGCCAAACTCTCCTTGGCGTCTCCCATGCCTGGGATCTCCTGGGCAGGGAATGCCCTGAAGTAGGACTCCTATATCAGCCTTCACCCCCACTCCACATCCCCCCACTTCTTTCTCTGAAGAACTGAGAGACCGGGGGGGGGGGGGGCGGCCTTTTCAGGGCTACTGTTTCATCCTGCCTGACCCAGGACTCGATCACGCATGCCTGGCCCATCTTGCAGCGTCCTGGTCTCGTTGTTACTGGACCTGGCATTTCCTCGCCTCACCATCATCCTATTGCGGGATGGGACCAAGTTTGGAAGAGGATGGAGCTTGTCTGTATCTCCAGTCTTTTTTCTTAACATACCATCTCCCCCCCACACACACACACACAGGCACTGGGATTCCTGACCCTAGACCAGCCTCTCCAAAACAGCCCTCACCAGCAGCCTGCATAATCATACTGACAAGTTCCAGCTACAGCAGCATAGATTCATCCCCTCCCCTCCCACATTAGCACACTAACTCTGTTCACCCCACAACCAGAAGGGAATCAGAGATTAAAGCAACTAATCCACCTACTCTCCCCCCAGTAACTCCAGAGTGGTTCCTATGCAGGCAGAGGGCAGGTGCAGCACTTCTGATTACTCCTCCACAGCAGACAGTCTGGGATATTTCAAGACTCCCCCACACGTCCAGTGGGCCACTCTCATTGGTTTGCTCCTAGGATCTCCCAAGGCCACGGATGGTGTGTTCACGTGTCTGTTTTTCAGGGTTCCCGCCCTCCCAGAAGGCCACTCCTATTTCCTTATGCGTCTAGTGTTGGTCTTACCTCCGTCTCCGGTTGTTTGTGTGCTCCGGGACTTGCAGGCACACAGGCAGCTCCCAAGGCAGCGCGACATTGTGCTGTATTGCCAGAACAGGGCCCTTCTGATGGGAAGCAGTTGGGTTCATGTGCAGCCCCAGTGGATCTCCAGGCGTAGGAAGTTTATTGTGCAACCTGCTGATGAGCCAACTGGGAATGATCTCTCTGTGTCTGGTACCTTCTGTGGGCTTCCTCAACTGCTGGGAGCCTTCTGGCGCTGAGGGACCCAGTTCGGCACCCGGTGCTGTTCTACGCCCTTCATGGCAACCCTTCTTTCTTCAGTCACAGACCCCGGCTTCCAACCGGGTTTGTTGGCCTGTCTCAGATATCTCCGACGTGGCCAATTCAGCAGCCCCGAAGCTCTTCTCGCCTCCGCAGCTGTAAAGGTGCTCAAAGCCCCTCTGGCCACTGGCATTTTCATCTTCAATAGCTAAAGACGTTATTCAATTCAGATCTTTTCCAGGTAGTGACTCCAATGTTGAAGCAATTGCCTCTTGTTAGAAAGCAATTTTGGGTCTAGATTACCTGAAAAATACCTGTAGGCGAGGAGCACAGAACAAATTAATTCTGTATGCTTTGGAAAGAGTTCTGAGTGATGGTTACTGGGCTGCCAAAATGAGAATAAGATCGCTAGGATTATTTTGTCCTACTTCTAATATTATTGTTAAGTTCCTTTCACATTAGGTAATACGACTGGAAAGTCAAGTTGCTCGCTATAAAACTGCTGCAGAAAATGCGGAAAGGACAGAGGATGCACTGAAAGCAGAAAAACGTAAACTCCAAAGAGAGGTAATCCATACATAAATCACCAGAATCAATGATAGAAGACTCATTGCTGACTAGTTGCTGTTCCTCAGTTGATTTCCAGAGCTGCTACAGCACTCCCTTTGGGGGAGATCTAGAGCTCCATCTAGAGGGGGGCGCAGAATCTACCAGTAGAAGCAGCACGTGACCATGGCAGCAGATTTGCCCTTATCGTGGCACTTACTCTGGCGGAGGGGCAATTCCCCTGACGAGCAGCTGCCGCTGCCACCCCAGCACTGGGATGGAGCACTGCCTGTGGCACCAGCATCCCAGCACCCCTGCTGCCACTGCTGGTGAAGCGGGGGTGGGCTGGGGAGGAGTCAACTTTTGTCAGCTCTCTCCCAGCCATTTGTGGTGTTACCCTGGCAGGGAGTTGGACTTAGCCCACCCTTCTGGGTGGCATAAGTCTATTGAGCCCCATAAGGGCTTCTTGGTGGTGGAGAAACTGTTTCACTTTTCAAGCCTCCCCATGCTGCTGGGAAGTCTCTTGGGGGGGAGCAGCCACAGCCCCACGGCCAGGCATGTGGCTCTTGCCTGGGGCCGCCTATGGGTCAAAAGAGCCATCAACTTAACCCAGAATTTGACCCTGGCCCCCTGGAAGGGAACAGAAGATAGCTTGTGTGAATTGTCCAATGAATGCTTTACTATATCCAAATAAATTAGAAGAAGAGTTTGTAAGGAGACTCAAAGTGGCTTACAAACTCCTTTCCCTTCCTCTTCCCACAACAGACACCTTGTGAGGTAGATGGGGGTGAGAGAGTTCTGAAGAACTGTGACTAGCCCTAGATCACCCAGCAGGGATGTAGGAGTGCGGAAACACATCTGGTTCACCAGATAAGACTCCAGGTGGAACAGCGGGGAATCAAACCTTGTCCAACTACTCTTAACCACACTGATTCTTAAACAAATCCTACTATTTTCTCTTCTTTCTTGTTTGGTGAGAGTTGGCATAGTCAGATTGATCACTCATTGAACTAGAACCCAGAATAGTTTGAATTAATTACCTGACTTAAATAATCCACATTGTCTTCTGTCTAAGAAACAGTTTCATAGGCTGTTACAAGGAAGAATGATCTACTGGGGAATCTGTACCCATCTGTAAATATATACTTTATGTAATTTGTTTTCAGCTTCGTTCTGCATTGGATAAAACAGAAGAGCTTGAAGTAAGCAACGGTCATCTACTTAAAAGGCTGGAAAAAATGAAAGCCAATCGGAGTGCTTTACTTTCTCAGCAATAGATGCCAGCTTTCACGGGAGACCACTTGGCGAAACAGCAACTGTGCTGCAAAGGTTCATGTTAGTGTCTGGAATGTTTGGTTTTGTTTCAGTCCTTTTGAGAACAACAAATGTCTAACATTTGCTATGTTCTGCCAGACTGCTGGAGTTCCCTCACAGATCCAGATGGGCTGCACTGTAGGCATAAAAATGATGGGACTCCAATGTCTACCTTTGTCGATGCCCTTCCACTCTAGACATGCATCCGGGTCAGTACCCGTAGGCTGTTCTAACAAGCACACTGGGCATCCTGTAAGCTCCTCATCTGAAAGGGGAAAAAAAGAACAAGGACACAGCAGCTGGCTGTTGACATTTTAGAAACAGCAGTGAAAGAATAAAAGTTGAAACTGGAACTTGAATTTTCTTTACCATTAAATACAGGGAAATGGCTGACTTTCGCATTTCCTCTGGTGGCAGTATCTCCAGCAATAGTGATAGTGGTAGCGGCCTCTTCATTTACAAAGCACTGTGGAACCACAAGCCATTATGATGCAAAACTCCTTCAGTGAAAGTCATGGAAGCCGACTGTCTTGGAAACAAAAGTGACCTTAAATGACTTTGCTGGTACAAGTAAGAAGTTGGGGAGAGATTTTTTTGCATCTGTTCAGTCATAAGATTATTTTATTTCAAGGTCAACATGCAATAGCTTCATTTAAAAAGAAATTGCAGCTTTTTATTTGTATTTAATCCTGTGTTTAGAATTGAAGTAAATGATTTATTTTAAATGTAATGTTGCAAAAATAAATAAAACTGAAACCCTATAGTCTGAAAATAGTATTTCATTTCATCTTCTATTTATTATTCACACTAGTTAATGCTAAATATAAATAAAATATGTAGAAAGGAAATTTTAGCCCCGTGATCAACGCAGCACCCAGTGCAGCCGAGTGTCCGCCAATGTCAAGCCCTGGATCTGGGACCAAATGAGACTCCGAAACCATCATTGGTTCAAAAGACTTTATTGGAAAGCATCCGTGGCCAGCAGAAGAAAAGCCAATTCTAAATGGTCTTTTCCCAGACCCCCAATACATCACCCCAGTGCTCCGCCCTCCTCCCACCTTTTCCTGCGATACCCAACTGCAAAGGAAAGCTGTCAGATGGTGAGACAGAACTCCTAGGTCGAAGGAAGAGATCCGCAGCCGCCTGGCCTGGGCAGGGCCCCCCTACTTGTTCCAGTTACACAGAAGAGAAAGTGACTTTCCATCCAGACTCCTCACCCCCACCCCCCCAGTTGCAAACAGTCCCGCCTGACAGGTGACCACTTGCTTCTTGAGTTTTGGCAGTAAAACTCAAAGCAAGAAATACAGCAGGAGAAACACAAAGCACTTGGGGTCTCTCTCACCAAGAAAAGCATCTGGCATTCATCCCTGGCAACCCACCACCACGTCCCTGTCAAGCCTGGCATTGGGAGGGGGTGTGGTGGGGAGTTTCTTTTGCTTTCGCAGGTGCTTGGCTCTCTTTCGGCCTGGCCTTGGGTGTCTACTGCTGGGATGGGCCTCAAGTCTGGGTTTCTCTGTACTGCACCGTACTCATGTGGGGATGGGCGTGGGGGGTGGGGGCATATTATCAATTGCCTGGAGCCTTTTTGCTGGAATCGTCTTTCTCATTGTTCTCTGAAGTCTGCCAATAAAATCCTTGAACCAACCGAGTGTTTATTGGGTCCTGATCCAGGGACCTGACAGAACCCTCCTCTTAGTTACTGGAGTTTCTTCATCTGCTTTGGTATTTTAAGTTGACGAAGCAAGACAACATTGAACTCCTGGGCTATTGTTTGCTTATGAATGTATTAATTCTGGTTAGATGTTTCATTAGTGTAATTGATGGGTTATCACTAGTGGTTATGTTTCATTAGTGTTATTAATACTCCATTGCTGAGTCCAGGCTTATCAAACCTGCTTGGACTGGAAACCTTTGAGCCACCAACCCCACTTCCCTTTCCTATTCTAGCATTAAAATCACCCATTATAAGTATTGAGATATTGGGGAAGTTCGTTTCCAAGTTAGATAAATAATCCCCAAATAGTCTCCAATAGCTACTAAGTTCCAAGTCTATGTCAGTAGATGGTAAATAAACAATAATTAATATGGTTTAGGGTGCATATCCATGATTAGAGCTTGGGCAAATGAATTGCATGGATCGAGATATCTCATAATAGGATGTAGTTTTTCCTTGACCAGAATACAAAGACCAGCACGATAACGTCCTCTTGAATTTTGCCTGAAGCCAGGTAAATGGAAGGGGTAGAAACCTGTCATTCTTGGAGCATCTAGTAGCCAGGTTTCTTGTAATAGTACACAATCAAATTTAGAAATAAAATCAATCAGATCACGATCCTCCCTTTTAGACTTCCACCCTGCAATATTCCATGAAAGAAACTTGAAACTTGAACATAAACCTGGGGATTCGACTGGATCAGCTAGTCAATTCGTCTGCTCAACTCTATCCAAAACTCCGGCATCATCATAGACTACACACCCATTCGTCAGTTTAGTATTGTTGGTTATGTTAGATACAGATAAACTTTTTCCATTTAACAAATCTAAATTCTGATTAGTTAAAAGGGTGTTCTTAGAGGAAGTGATAGGACCCTCCTTATTCAGCATCTCGGACACTAAGGGTTCCTGAGACAAAGAATTAGAACATGAAGTCATAAGCTGCATTAAAGTGGACTTTGTCCTTTCCAACCTTGTCATACTATCTTCCTGCTCATTTTGGGTTAGATGAGTAAAACCAGTATGAACCTCGCCTTCTAGGATCTCCAAAGATGAAACACTTTTAGGCAGTACCGAATCTGAAACTGTCATTGATTGTTCAGAGTTCTCTTGGTCTCTTGTGTTCACAATAGGCAGATATTCTGTTTCAGCTGTTTCAACATAAGTCATTAGATTCAGTTCATTTAGTGCATGTGGTAATAAGGTCACGGGTGCAGCCAGTCTAATGGCAGTAGAATCAGCCTTGTCAGCAGGAGCTTTCTGTTCAGTTTGCAGAAGACCATGGGATAGTACCTGACTGATTTTTTCTTGTTGAAACATAGTCATATTTTTATCCATGTTGATCATAGATGGATGTGATCGGTGGTTTATTTTATTAGAGCATGATGTTGTTACTACTTCATCATCCCGGGATAATTCTATAGGTGTCTCTGGAACTTTCTGTCCTATGACTGTTTCTATTGTAACCAAGAATTCCTGTAAATCCTTGGATGTACTTGTTGTTAATGATTGCAACTGTTGTTCAGATTGTAATGGATCAGACCAATTGATTTCGATTAGTTCTTGTGCCCAAGATTTGCCTCTACCACCTTTGACCATCAAAGAGTGTAAGGTTTCAACAGGTTTTGGGTCAACTTCCCACTCATGGGGTATGGTAGTAGTTAAAGCCGCTATAACGCCGCTATAACGCCGCTATAACGCCACTATAATGCCGCTATAACGCTGCTATGACGCCGTTATGACGCCGCTATAACGCCGCCATAACGCCGCTATAACGCCGCTATAACGCCGCTATAACACCATGATGTTTTAACATCAGGTCATGATGTTATAACATCAGGTCATGTTGCTATAACATCAAGTCATGTTGTTATAACATCAACCCAGGTGGTTATTTCATAATAGTGAGCAAGAATTTGGCCACTATGTCCAGTAGTAACGCTGTTGTAAGGCCGCTATAATGCCGTTATAACACCATGATGTTATCACATAATGGTGTTATAACATCAGGTCATGATGCTATAACGCTGTTATAAAGCCATGATGTTACAACATCAAATGATGGTGTTATATCATCAGATCATCGTGTCCAAGTTCCAGTTCAAAGTATTTGGCCACTATGTCCAGTAGTAACGCCGTTATAAGGCCGCTATAAGGCCGTTATAACACCATGATGTTTTAACATTAGGTCATGATGTTGTAACATCAGGTCATGTTGCTAGAACATCAAGTCATGTTGTGATAACATCAAATCATTATATTCAACTTCAAGTTCAAAGGCCTTTATTAGGAATTAAAAGAACGAAACATAAAACTAGTTAATCCAAATCCAGTTTGAGGAATTAAAGCAGCTACTCCTATTTCATAAAGTGCATCTGTGACGAATGCATTTATCCTGCATTCAGGTTACAGGGTGGAACCGCCCCTGAAAGAGTTAAGCTCTGGCCAGCCCTGATTGGCCAGAGAAAAAATATGCAGGTAGTATAAATACAGTCAATATATGAGTATTGTTGTTGCATTCATTTTCAGGTATAGTATTAATGTTTGATGTTTAGCTGAAATGGCTATTTTAAAGTATAAGTACTTATTAAGTGATGTAAGGTTTATATTAACCTGCATTTTCTTTTCTGTACCAATTTAGTAGAATTGAGTAAGTATTTAGAGTATAAGCTAATTTTATGTGTATGTATCTGCTGTAAGCAGTTTGAAGTGAACATTACCGTTACTTCACCGAGGTTTGGTAAAACCTTGCTTACGCAACGTCCTTTTAGGGTGGGACACATGTGACGAATGCATTTATCCTGCATTCAGGTTACAGGGTGGAACCGCCCCTGAAAGAGTTAAGCCCTGGCCAGCCCTGATTGGCCAGAGAAAAAAATATGCAGGTAGTATAAATACAGTCAGCGGGAGTGCTGAAGGGTTCTTGGTTTCTTGGTTCTTTCTTGGAGTCTTTTTGACTTTTTGGCTCTGACTGAGCTTTTGTGCCCTCAGGTACTTTTGTAGCAGCGTGAGGAGAATCCGCCAGATCTCTCACTGCTGTTGTTTATTAATAGCTGAGGAAGCTATTGAGTGATCTGAAACCCTGAGTTTGGAGGAGAGTGTCCGTCCTCAGGTGTTTTTGAGGGAAACCTCTTGAAAGTCTGGAAGTCTGTCCTCCAAGTGAACACGAGTCTTGGGAGGCCCAGTCCTGAGGCAGAGAAGGCCAAATTGTAGGACTGTGGGAGAGGGAGGCTGTTATGCCTGAACCCCACAGGGCGTAGACTTGGTGTTTTATTTTTGTGGTGAGGTACAGCGGACTGAAGACTTTTGTTAAGAGGGAGTGTGAAACCTCCAATGAAACATCTTTGGTGAAACATCTTTTATGAAGCAAAATCTTAAGCAAAGTGACACCTGCGAGTGTTCATGTTTATTGTGAAACTTAAGTGAAGTGCCTGCAACCGTTAAGCCAGTAACATATCTGCAACCGTTAAGCTAAGACAATCTTTCTCTGAAACCAACACGCTAGAGCCTCTCAAAGTTACCTGAGAAGCCTCTGTTAAGCCAGCAATAAACGTTTTAAGCTTTGATCATCTTTAAAAACCGTTACAGTTTATTTATTTTTCTGTCTGTGTCTGTGTTCCTCAGAAAGCGAGGTGGTGGCCGTGAAAATCAGTTTTTGTGGGCTATATATAATTTTTTAAAAAATTATATTTTGGTGGCAGCAAGAAGAGAATATATAAGCCCCTTCTTTTACACATCCTTCAGAGAGAAGGAGGAACCCAGGCCATTATTTTATAGTAGTGAGCAAGAATTTGGCCACTATGTCCAGTAGTAACGCCGTTATAACATCGCTATAATGCCGCTGTAACACCGCTGTAACGCCGCTATAATGCCGCTATAATGCCGTTATAACACCATGATGTTTTAACATCAGGTCATGATGTTATAACATCAGGTCATGTTGCTATAACATCAAGTCATGTTGTTATAACATCACCCCAGGTGGTTATTTCATAATAATGAGCAAGAATTTGGCCACTATCTCCAGTAGTAATGCAGAGCCTCTCAAAGTTTCCTGAGAAGCCTCTGTTAAGCCAGCAATAAACGTTTTAAGCTTTGATCATCTTTAAAAACCGTTACAGTTTATTTATTTTTCTGTCTGTGTCTGTGTTCCCCAGAAAGGGAGGTGGTGGCCGTGAAAATCAGTTTTTGTGGGCTATATATAATTTTTTAAAAAATTATATTTTGGTGGCAGCAAGAAGAGAATATATAAGTCCCTTCTTTTACACATCCTTCAGAGAGAAGGAGGAACCCAGGGGGTTATTTTATAGTAGTGAGCAAGAATTTGGCCACTATGTCCAGTAGTAACGGCGTTATAACGCCGCTATAACGCCGCTATAACGCCGTGGTAACACCGCTATAACACCGCTACAACGCCGCTATAATGCCGTTATAACGCCGCTACAACGCCGTTATAATGCCGCTACAACGCCAATACAACGCTGGTATAACGCCGGTATAACGCCGTTTTAACACCATGATGTTATCACATAATGGTGTTATAACATCAGGTCATGATGCTATAACGCTGTTATAAAGCCATGATGTTACAACATCAAATTATGGTGTTATATCATCAGATCATCGTGTTCAAGTTCAAGTTCAAAGTATTTGGCCACTATGTCCAGTAGTAACACTGTTATAATGCCGCTATAACGCCGCCATAACGCCGCCATAACGCCGCTATAATGCCGCCATAACGCCATTATAAGGCCGTTATAACGCCGTTATAAGGCCGCTATAAGGCCGTTATAACACCATGATGTTTTAACATTAGGTCATGATGTTGTAACATCAGGTCATGTTGCTAGAACATCAAGTCATGTTGTGATAACATCAAATCATTATATTCAACTTCAAGTTCAAAGGCCTTTATTAGGAATTAAAAGAACGAAACATAAAACTAGCAAATCCAAATCCAGTTTGAGGAATTAAAGCAGCTACTCCTATTTCATAAAGTGCATGCTTCAAAGAGAAGGAGGAACCCAGGGGGTTATTTTATAGTAGTGAGCAAGAATTTGGCCACTATGTCCAGTAGTAACGCCGTTATAACGCCGCTATAACGCCACTATAACACCGCTATAACGCCGCTATAACGCTGCTATAACGCCGCTATTACGACGTTATAATACTATTCTGTTATCACATCATGGTGTTATAACATCAGGTAATGATGCTGTAACGCTGTTATAAAGCCATGATGTTATAACATCAAATGATGGTGTTATAACATCAAATCATCATGATCAAATTCAAGTTCAAAGTATTTGGCCAATATATCCAGTAGTAACGCTGTTATAATGCCGTTATAACGCCGCTATAACGCCGCTATAACGCCGCTATAACACTGTTATAACACCATGATGTTATAACATCAGGCCATATTGCTATAACATCAAGTCATAAAACTAGGTAATCCAAATCCAGTTTGAGGAACTAAAGCAGCTACTCCTATTTCACAGAGTGCATGCTTCAGAGAGAAGGAGGAACCAAGGCCGTTATTTCATAGTAGTGAGCAAGAATTTGGCCACTATGTCCAGTAGTAACACTGTTATAATGCAGCTATAACGCCGCTATAATGCCGCTATAACGCCGTTATAAGGCTGCTATAAAGCCGCTATAAGGCCGTTATAACACCATGATGTTTTAACATCAGGTCATGATGTTGTAACATCAGGTCATGGTACTATAACATCAAGTCGTGTTGTTATAACATCACGTCTTGATATTCACCTTCAAGTTCAAAGGCCTTTATTAGGTATTAAAAGAATGAAACATAAAGCTAGGTAATCCAAATCCAGTTTGAGGAACTAAAGCAGCTACTCCTATTTCATAAAGTGCATGTTTCAAAGAGAAGGAGGAACCCAGGCGGTTATTTCATAATAGTGAGAAAGAATTTGGCCACTATGTCTAGTAGTAACGCCGCTATAACGCCGCTATATCGCCGCTATAATGCCGCTATAATGCCGCTATAACACCGCTATAACACCGTTATAACGCCGCTATAACGCCGCTATAACGCTTCTATAACTCCGCTATAACGCCGCTATAATGCTGTTATAACGCCGCTATAACGACATTATAACACCATGATGTTATCACATAATGGTGTTATAACATCAGGTCATGATGCTATAATATCAGGTCATGTTGCTATAACTTCAAGTCATGTTGTTATAACATCACGTCCTGATATTCATCTTCTAGTTCAAAGGCCTTTTTTAGGTATTAAAAGAATGAAACATAAAACTAGGTAATCGAAATCCAGTTTGATATTCAACTTCAAGTTCAAAGGCCTTTATTAGGTATTAAAAGAACGAAACATAAAACTAGGTAATCCAAATCCAATTTGAGGAACTAAAGCAGCAACTCCTATTTCAAAAAGTGCATGCTTCAGAGAGGAACCCAGGCAGTTATTTCATTATAGTGAGCAAGAATTTGGCCAATACGTTCAGTAATAACACCGTTATAACATCGTTATAACGCCGCTATTACACTGTTATAATGCTGTTATAACTCCGCTCTAACGCCGTTATAACTCCATGATGTTATCACATAATGGTGTTGTAACATCAGGTCATGATGCTATAACTCTGTCATAAAGCCATGATGTTATAACATCAAATGATGGTGTTATAACATCAGATTATCGTGTTCAAGTTCAAGTCCAAAGTATTTGGCCACTATGTCCAGTTTATAATACTGTTATAACACCGTTATAGTGCCGTTATAACGCCGCTATAACTCTGCTATAACGCCGTTATAATGCCGTTTTAATACCATGATGTTTTAACATCAGGTCATGATATTTTTTTTAAATTTTTTTTATTGTATAGAGTATTTATACATTTGTTACATTTAATATTTTTTTCTTTCATCTATAGATTTTTTTCCATTTTCACCCCCCTCCCCCCTTCTCTTTATTGATTTTTTCATGCAAGCAGCAGGAGGTTCATTCTTCTTATTCTCTTATTCCATGGCTCTTCGTTAAATCCGGCTTCTTCAATCCATTCTTTATACACTGTCCATATCTTCGTAATATCTTCTATTTTTTCTTTCCATAAAATATTTTTTGTCAGTCTTTTCAAAATATCTCTAGTCATTGTATTTGTTCCCATATATATTCCAACCATCTTGGTAAACTGTCCATTTTTTATTATTCTTTCTCCAGCCCAACGCCTAACACTCATGTGTGTGCTGCCTCTAATCATTATTCTTATACATTGGTTCCAAACTTCTATTCACTCTAATGTCGCCTATTATCCCCACAATTAATAATTCTTATTTATTTTACATCAATTTTTACCACTTTTACTCATTAGTAGTTCTACATATTTTACCCAAAATATTCTCCCAAAACTTTTTTTTTTTCACTACTTTTGCATTCTATCCACATACATGTATATATAATATGCTCCTTTTTTTCTCCACAATGCCAACACTTTTGGGCATTTAATCCTCTTTAATCATATATAGGCTAGTTGTATTTGGGGTTCTGTACCTCATTATTCTGTATACAATCCTTTTCTTTTCTAATTCCACATATTTTTCTGCTAATCTTTTATCTTCTTCTATATCACTATCCATTATTCTTCCTTTTCTATTTTTTTCTTTCATCTAAGAAATCATATTATTTTCCCATTTTTTGTTTCAAGCAGTTCTTATCATAAATTCTTTTATCCTCTACTACATTTATATTTGTAAACTACTCCTATAATCTGTCTTCCCCTTTCTCTCATTGTTTCATGGAGAGTCTTTAGCCATTGATTCATTATACATTCACCTTTTTATTCTATATTTCCTTAATTTTTTCCCTATAATCCTCTAATTTGCCAGCTGTTTCTAATGAATCTCTCTCCCACCCTAAATCTCTATTAGGTTTTGTAATGGTATAATGTTCTCCTTCCTGACAGACTAAATCTGATACTTTTATGTATCCCTTCTCTTTCTTTCAATTTTCTTATAAGTTTCACTCTTCTTCTTCCTAGTCACGCTCCCCCACTGGGTCCCTATCATCCAGAATGCCACAGGCATCCATTTTACTTCTCCCATTTTCCCCAACATCCATATATCCATATTCACTCTTTCTTTGGACCTATTACTTAATATGTAACATTTTTTATAATCATTTTATATAAATACCATGGTTACTATCATTCTCCCTTACTTACTTCATTTCTCAAATTTCAACCATTTTGAAGTATTATCTTCATTAATATCTAATAATGCTTTTTTATCTGGAATGCTTCATAATATTCCCTGGGTTTTGTGTATTCCCCAGCCTAGGAGATCATTTCTCTGGCATATATACTATTTTTTATTCTATCACTCTCGCATTATTTTTTATTAAATACCCATGCTTTTATTTTCTTATCCCATTCTTCAAATTGTTTTAGCAATTTCCATTGGTAGTGTTCTATAAATAGATGATAAGAGATTTTAAGAGCAATATACACATCTTTACTGCTTTTATCTTCCCCGCTATAGATAGGGTTTTTGCTTCCCTTAAACTTTTTATTTGATTTTTTTGAATTCCTTTTTCCATCTCTATTTTCATAATTATACTTAGTACATCTTTATCTTTTCTGGTAGAAATTATAATTCCTAAATATTTGATTTTCTCTTTTTAATATTTCTTTTATTAAAAGATTGTTTCTTTTGCTATATATTCACTCCTAATATTTCTCTCTGTTCCTTGTCCATATTCATACTGTTAATCCTGGAATATTTCTTTTAAAAATCCTCTTAAAATTATCTTTTAACTCTTTCATTGTTTTTTTTATTGGGTCCTCAGGGTTAGTTGTTACATCAATAATACATCATCTCTCCAAACATATTTATTTTAATTTCTTCCTTATTTATTTTATATCCTTTTTTACATTCTTCCATTGTTATTTTTCGGTCAGATTCTGTCTGCTAAATACTCCATTGCCATTACAAAAGCCAGAGCCGGAGGACAGCAGACAGCCCTGTTTTACACCTCTTCTTATATTAATTATTCCTGATAATCCCTTCTGTTTACCTCCTTATTCTTGAAAGCCTTTAGCATTTCTATATACTTCTTTTAATACTGCTTATGAGATCTTTCTCCAAATCCAAAATTTTTTATTGTTTGGAAAAGAAATTCATGACTTACTGTATCAAATGCTTTATATACATCTAGTTTTTTATCATAGCATATTTTATTTTTTTTTTCTTTCCATAGCTCTTATTCTCATTGACACCATAAATGCACTCACTTCAAGCTGCTTTCAGGGCTCTTTTGAAGTTGTGCAAAGGAATGGCAAGAATAAACAGTTGTGAAAGCAGCTTGAAAGTGCATTATTATTATTGCAAAGTGCTTGGAATGAGCCTAATATATTTAGTGGAACAAGCTTTCTTATTGGATGACATATGTCTCTTTCCTTTCTTTTACAAACCCATATTGGCTCCTTTGGTTCTATTATTATTTTTAGGGAAGTATATTTCTAACTTATTTGATAATATTTTTGCAAATATCTTATAATCTCTGGGATTTAATAAGCTTGTTGGTCTATAAGATCTCTACTGGAAGTTGCATTTTTTCCTGGTTTTCAGGATTGTCACTATCTCCGCTGCCTCTCTCTCCATGTATCTGGAGCTCTCTGGCCACTTATATATTGTATTAAATAAATTTTGAAGTTCTGGGAACTAAATTTCACGCACTATTTCTTTATATGCATTATTCCATTGTAAACCCATCTGTTCCTGGGGATTTATTATTTTTTTAATTTTCTAATAACCTTTTAATATTTCCTCTTGTGTTATATTTTGCCTATAGCTATTCCTGTCTTCCTGAGGAATCATTTTGTTCATTTTTTTTCCTCATATTTTATATTGCTTTCATAATCAAATAGTTTTTTGGTGTAAAACTCCTCAAATTTTTCTGATATAATTTATTTTTTTTTTTTTTTTTTTTTTTTTTTTTTTTTTTTTTTATGTTTTGTTTTTTTTTCAGTGGATCGTTTCAGTTATTATCTGGATTTCTTTTCTCATCTTTTAGCTTTTTTTTATCTCTTTTGTTTCTCCCTTTTTTTCTCTCAAGCTAATTTGCTAATCATCTTTTTAACTTTATAAGGGGTATATTATTTCTTTTGAAACTGGTTTTTTATCCAAATCTTTCCTTTTTTTTCCATAACCATCTTTTATCTATTCTCTTAGCTTATTTTGTAATTGTCTTATTTCATTTTTTTATTCTTACATCATCATATTTGAGTATAAAGTTTAAACTCTATTTTGTTTTTAGCTTTTCTACTATTTTTGTTCCTTTCCTTTATTTATTTCCTTCTTTCCATCCTAACCTCTGTTAGCCACAGCAATAACCTCTAATTACAGCCTCTCGAGGCATCCCAGAGTATATATTTTCTGTGCCACTGGAATTTCTTATTCTCCAAGAAATAGAGTTTTATTTTTGTCATTGTTAGTTCTTTTTTCTATCTTTTCCCCCCTTCCAAACTCATATTATTATATCTCCATTTATATTGTTTTCCTCTCACCTGTCATTCGTTGGAACCTGGCCACCAGCAGCTGCCAGTGATCTGAAACTCCATTCTTGTGTGTTTCTATATCTATAAGTTTCTCTCGTGTGAGAATTGTTCATAGTTCTTTAACAGTACATAATCTATATATGTATATTTTTTATGTCTATTGGAGAAATAAGTTGGCTGGCTTGATTTATTCAGTTCCTTATAGCTTTTTGCTATATTCCATTTTTTCAACATCTCATGTCCTCTAAGGTCCATATTAAGATCTCCCATTATCAATGTGTCTCCATTAAATATCTTCTGGAGTTTTTTAAATTGTTTTTCCAAATATTTTTTCTGTTTCCTATTAGGTGCATATACATTCAACAATGTTACTTGATTACCTTGAATCTTTGCTTTTATTACCATCATTCTCCCCTCTGTGTCAGTGATCATTTCTTGTAACTTAAAGTCAAAAGATTCTTTTACTAAAATAGCTAACCCATTCTTTTTTACTGTGGCTCGTGCTTCCCCAACAACTTTCCAGCCTGGAATATTTATCAAAACATTTCTGTCTGCCCTTTTTTGTGTGTTTCTTGAAAACAGATCAGATCTGGTTGTTCTTGCTTTATAAATCTAGCTACTTTATGTCTCTTAAAGCCCGAATTTAACCCATTTAGCAGATTCAGCAGGAAATTATTTTCAGTTTATTCCCTGCCATATTTTTTACAATGTGAACCCTTTTCCCCTGCTTGCATTTTCAATTCATATTTCAGTTTATACCCATTTTCCTTTCCCTCTTCCCTTCTCCCTCCCCCCTTCTCCTTCTGGTATATAAGAGAATCACTTCTGCTACTCCATGGTGAGTTTTGTTGTCCCCTGCACTGCTTTTCCTACCTCCCCCCCCAGCCATTGTTTTGCATGGTAATGTCATCATATTTCACCCCAGAGTTTTTTCCCCCTTTAAAGGTTTTTGTTGTTACAGATACCATCATTACACAATGGTTTATTGACATTCACATGTTGTGCATATTGTCGGACTTCCCCTTATCACGTTCCAGTTCTGGGCTTTTGTCCAAGATTCTGTGAAAGTCATAATACCAGCTGATGTTATGGTTTATTGAGTAATAAACATTTCTGTACATACTACATCTATTTAAGCAGTTCTTGTTAATATTTTTAGTTAAAAGTATTAGTTAACAGTATTAGTTTATAGAGTGAAATATTAATTAGAACATTTAATAGTTGCATGCCAGAAAAAGCCTTTAGCTTTATCTTCATTTTCGTGAACGTTTTGATTTTCTTTGGACTCCTTCAGGAATATCTTCCACTGAAGACTCAGAAGATGAGCTGTCTTCCTGGATCACATTAGTAGGCAATGGAACACCAACTTTTAATAAAAGTTTTTCAGCTTGGCGTGGTGTTTTTGCAATTAGTTTCTCATTTACATCATGATGAAAGAACCCTATTGTTTGAGTCCATTTTATTTTTTCCCCAGCTTTATACATTGCTGTGGCATATGGTATTAATAGTCTCTTTATTTCCAGAGTTTCAGGAGATAGATCATTTCTGACAATGATTTTTTTATCTTCAAATTTCAGCTCAGAAATTGCTTTCAGTTGTTGTATTATTGTCTCTTTACGAGTTTCAGAATCACATCTTATCAGTATGTCAGCTGGTCTATTGCCCATTTTTCTGAATGCTCTGTGAGCTCTTTCAAAATAAGATGCGTCTGCCTCAATATTCATTGATTTCAGCCATTCAACTATCACAGGGATTATTTGTTTTTCATCCTTCAATGGTGGAATTCCCACCAAACGTATATTCATCCTGCGAAGTCTATCAGACATTTCTGCTATTTTGCTTTTTAAAGCTTCTATCTCCTTAGAGTTTGTTTTCTGTCGCTTTTTAACTTTTTCCATTTTTTCAGAGAGCGAAGTATTTTGCTTTCTTATCTCTTTTATATCATCTCCCATTGCCAGCAAATTCTTTTGGAATGTTTGTTCCAAAGCACTAATTGTTCCCATTATATCAGACATGAACTCAACCAAGTCTTGCTTTGTAGCTAAATCCTTAGGTGGCATGATTGTTGTTTACAAGCTTTTTCAAGAAAAGTAAGAGACTCACCGGCTTTTCTGACCTTCACAGCTGTCCGGAATCTTTTTATTCTTCAATCTGTATAAATACCACTGTGAATTATCAGTATTTTCTTTAATTATCTGGGTTTTTCTTTGATCCGGCCGGGAGAGACCTCAAAGCTCGACTTTCCTCTAGTCACGCATGCGCAGGAGCCTCAGGTCATGATGTTATAAAATCAGGTCATGTTGCTATAACATCAAGTCATGTTGTTATAACATCACGTCATGATATTCAACTTCAAGTTCAAAGCCTTTATTAGGTATTAAAAGAATGAAACATAAAACTAGGTAATCGAAATCCAGTTTGAGATAATAAAATAGCTACTTCTATTTCATAAAGTGCATGCTTCAGAGAGAAGGAGGAACCCAGGCGGTTATTTCATAATAGTGATAAAGAATTTGGCCACTATGTCCAGTAGTTTATTTATTTATTTATTTATTTATATTTCAAACTTATAGGCCGCCTCTTCCCCGAGGGGCTCGAGGCGGCTCCCAACATGGCTGTTTTCCGACAGCAATTCCAACAACATAACTTAACACATTTAAAATCCAGCACCAATCATACCCAATTTAAACAGTAAAACAGTAAAACAGTAAAACAGGCGCCCAATCCCAAGGCTAAGAGAGAGGGGAAAATATAAATAATAAAGGGAAGGAAGGAAGGGAGGGAACAGGCTGGCCCAGATGGAATCAGCAGTGGGCCCGACCGAGATGGCAGGAGATGGAAAATGGCAGCCTCAGTTTTGATTCCGATGTTTCAGTGGGGGGCAGTAAGCCAGCCTTTCTCAAAGGCCCGGTGGAATAAGCTCTGTTTTGCAGGCCTCGCGCGAACTCACCAAGGTCCCGCAGGGGCCCGGACTGATGGAGGTAGAGCATTCCACCAGGCAGGGGGGCAGAGGCGTAAGAGGCCCTGGCTCGGTCGGTGCCGTACCGCGATCGCTGCGAGGGCTAGGGGTCACCAGCAGTTCTGCGCACCGCTGGAGCGTAGGGTTGGCTCAATGTGTGGGTTATAGGGGGGGTGATCTCGGTCCCATAGGTATGAGGGGCCCCTATGCGTATAAGGTCTTAAAGGTTATTACCAATACCTTGAAGAGGCGATCCTCGAACTCCTTATACTCGGGAGCCAGTGCAGACTTGGCATAGCACAGGTGATATGGTCTGAATAATCACCACCTGTCAGAAGCACGTGGCTTCGCTGCATTCCTGGCACCAGCTTCAACTTCCGGATCAATCGCAAGGGAAGGCCCGCCAGTGGCGAGTTACAGTAATCCAACTCTCGAGGTGACCGTCGCATGGATCACAGTGGCCAGGTCGGGCTGGGAAAGATAGGGAGCCAACCGCTTCGCCTGGCGAAGATGAAAAAACGCTAACCTGTTAGAGGCATGGGCCACCTGGCTCTCCATTACTGACAAGCAAGGCAGAGTCCGAAGCGGACCCCCAGGGCTGCGAGCCAGGGTAATGTCGGGGGGCCATGACCCCTTCCAAAAAATAGGCGGCTGGAATTCCCTTGGTCTCCCTCAGCCTCCAGCCACAGAGGACCTCCGTCTTTAGTTGGATTAAGTTTTAACCTTACTCTGCCTCAACCAACCAGCCGCACCGACTCCAAACGGTAATGCTGTAGAGCTTACTTGCAGTAGGGCAGGAGGCCGCCCCTCTCCATCAACAGAATGAGCTGGGTGTCATCCGCAGATCGGTGATAGGACCGGTAAATGCTCTGCACCAAGCTGAGTAAGATTATATGTAGATATTATTAAAAGCTGGGAAAGTAAGGCACCCTGGGGAACTTGCCACAACTAAGAGGTGGAGCCCTTTGCGAAAGGGTTCGTCCCCGCATCCAGACCTTGCGGTTGGACCCTGGCCTGGCGGTGAGGCAATCCATTGAAGCGACAATTGCCCCCCGCACTCCAGAAGGGCTGCCAGGCGGTGGATCAAAAGGTCGCGGATCGACCACATCACAAACGCTGCTGTGAGATCAAGTAACACATACAGCACCGCATCCGCCTTTGGTCTAGCCGTACGCGGAGCATATTACTCCAGTGATGGCAATGAGGATGGTCTCCGTCCCATGCCCAGCGCACGGAAACCGACTGGAAGGGATCGAAAGCACCCGCATGCATCCTCCAGGAAACTCCTGAAGCTGCTCCTTAACACCACTCTCTCAATTACCTTCCCCAGGAACGTACAAGTTCAAAACGGGACGGTAATTGGCCAGATCAAATGCCAGGGATCTAAAGATGGTCTTTTTAAGAGTGGGCGGACTACTGCCTCCTTCAACTCCGACCACCGGAAACACTTTGCGCTTGCTCGAGGAAGCAGTTGATTATATTCAACAATTGGAAATTATTAACTCCTCCCGGCAATGATCAGCCAGGAGGGAGAACGGATCCAGAGGACAGGTAGTAGGTCTAACAGCAGCTAGGGCCCTGTCAACATCGGACTCGCCAGCAGACTTGGGAAAACCGATCCAAACGTGGACCCAAAAGACGGCAAAGGAGCCTCGAAGTTCCTTTACTGTATCAATTGTGATCGGAAGGTCCTGGCGGAGTGAATACCTTCATCTACAAAAAAACTCTTAAATGCCTCTACAAGCTGGAATAAAGCTAATTGAGAAGATTTGCCAGACCCTCTCCACCAAAGAGGTGAGGGATTCCAGCGGATCCGAAATAAAATTGTTGTGCCGGGCATGAGCAGCTGGTAGCAGATGCGGGAGGGCGAGAAATGGGCGATTCTTAGCCCTTCTGTGTCGCCAACTCATAGGCTTTCATAAGCGTCCTATAAGTTGTTGCAGCGCTTCACTTCGTCAGCGGTAGACTTCCTCCACACTCTCGCTCTAGCCAGTCCGAGTTCCCGTTTCATTTGAGCCAGCGAGCTCCTCGGTGATACCAAGGATTTCGTCATTGAACGGGGGCGCAGAGGCAGCGATGGGAGCAATTTCCTCGATGGCATTGGAAAGCCTGGAATTCCAGTCCAACACCTGCTCATCGAGGGTGCCAGGAGGCTCAGGATCCCGCGGAAATTTCGGTGAAACCCGATCTGGTCTCCATAATAAGGTCTTGGGCGGACAGGAAATAAGTCTCACCAGCCAACCTGAACGGGTTGAGGCGTGGAGTCCACCCGAACCTTCAGGGCAAAATGGTCGGACCATGGCACTCTGCTAACAGAGGATACGACCATATTCACTCCTGCCCCAATGTCCAGTAGTAACGCTGTTATAACGCTGTTTTAACACTGTTTTAACGCCGCTATAACGCCGCTATAACGTTGTTATAACGCCGTTATAACACTATGATGTTTTAACATCAGGTCATGATGTTTGAGGAACTAAAGCAGCTACTCCTATTTCATAAAGTGCCTGCTTCAGAGAGAAGGAGGAACCCAGGCGGTTATTTCATAATAGTGAGCAAGAATTTGGCCACTATGTCCAGTAGTAACGCCGTTATCACATAACTTGTGCTTTGGATTTTGTTTTGGTCAAGAGCCATAGAGTTGTATGCTGGAATCACATCGGCAGAGACATCATGTTCTGGTTGAAGAAACATGGTGCCAATTCGGAAGACACAAAAGTGTACCTCGCCGACTTTTTTCAACTTCTCAGGTCAAATTCTGAGCAAGAATACACATTCAAATTACAAAAACTCTGTAGAAGGTGGAGTGAAAAGCGTTCCTGGACTACTTTGTGAAGTGCAAGCAGTCAGAACTC
This sequence comes from Sphaerodactylus townsendi, assembly GCF_021028975.2. Lineage (NCBI taxonomy): Eukaryota > Metazoa > Chordata > Lepidosauria > Squamata > Sphaerodactylidae > Sphaerodactylus > Sphaerodactylus townsendi. The sequence continues at coordinate 1,304,906 of NC_059426.1, forward strand.
ATGCGATTGCCTGGATTCTGAAGAAACTTAACATATATAATGAAAGAAGTGGAATCACCACAAATGTCTCTGGTGCTTCCTGCGCAAAATAATGCATTTTCAAACCACTTTCACAACTGTTTGCAAGTGGATTTTGCCATTCATACAACTTCAAAGAGCACTGAAAGCAGTTTGAAAGTGCATTATTCTGCATGTGCGGAATGAGCCTGAGAGTTTTCATGCAGCTTTGAAAAGACTTTCACAATGGAAAGAAATGACAATGGAAGCAATGGTGTTATTGCTATCTCGCAGTGCAAAGTACTGGAGGCGTGGATTACATGCTGCACTGGAAACTTTCATTTGCGACTGAGTTTATCAGGCATTCAGAATCGCCAAAACATACATTATTTCCTCCTTATTGCCGATCCATCACAAATAATGAATCTTGTAATTTCCAAAGCCTAAGAAAGATGACAGCTATGAGAAGGCACCATCATTATAATATCAAGTGGCACTGGCGAATGTTACATTACATTTAACAGCTCTTTGTCCACAACTTGGTATTGTTTGTGTTGAGTAGTAAAGAACAGAATTATGTTATCTTTCCCCAAAGAAATTTATCGCGCCTATCGGACATGTTACCATGTCATTGCTGTCAAATCCATTGGCATACCAATAGCGGGGAAACCTCACGAGATTGCAGCTCACACAGCTGAGGCGAAATAAAAGGTAAGAGACTAGATTAGCGGGAAGAAAGTTCCTACGAGTAAAGGAAAACACAGTTGTAGCTCCAGCATCTGACTTGGTGCACCTTGCTGAGATTCCTTAAAAGCAGATAATCTACTGACCACGGCAAAACTGGAAGGCACTCAACCCCAGATGACCTCCACTCCAAAAGATGGGAAAGAGGATTCGAGACAGACTGGCATTTGGGTGCTGTGTGGTTTCCGGGCTGTATGGCCGGAATGACTGTATGACTGGCATTGATTCTCCCCACAGCAGCTCCATATTTCCATCAAAGAGTGAGAATTGCTTAGACAAGTCACTGACCTGCACATCTGTCCCTCCATGGCTCAACTGTACCTTCACGACACTCGGTCAACAGACCACTGGACTTAATGAGGTCAGTTACTTAGCATTAATAATGTACCGATATGATATGAACACACTGAGAGATTCATGTAGGATTGTTGACCGTGTTGTAGATGCTCTTGCCTCCAGGAGGCGATCTTGGCCAAAGAACTTCAGATCATGACGGAACAATCTTCCTTGGTTGCTGCCACTTCGTTCGAACGATGTGTCCAAAGATTGTCGATCAAATCTTTGAGCTATTTGAAATATGGCAAGGTACTAAATTTTGATCATTCCAGTAAATGATAGGGAAGTTCACTGGATACTGATAGTTATCATGTTGAAAAGGAAGATCCTGCTCTACCCACAGATTCTCAACGCGGATTGAATCATTCCGTGATTGATGTCATAACATCTTTTCTAGCACGCCTGCATGAGATGGATTCAAAATGCCCTACAGTTTTGATGACTGTATTTTGCACCAACTGATATACTCAGGCAAAGTAATTCCAGTGACTGTGGTCCTTTCACATGTACCACTGCACATCTGATTGCTTCAGCAGCCTGATTACAATTTACACAAAAGGATATGGCTGATGTTCGACCCTGGATCGCAAAAGAAATGATCCTCCAGCATGGTACAACCTATCTTGAAGAGAAAAGAAAAATATATCCCATTGGAAATTGCTGGTGCTCCACCCAGGAGAAGACATATTTTGAAAGAGTGTTCTAGATTATGCCCACAGGGATACAAGGACTCCTTGAATATCCCTGTTTTTCAAACAGGGTTTTGCGCCTCTGGTGCGCAGGGGAGCATGAGCTGCGTGATTTCTGTGGTCAGAGCTGTGGCTGAGGGCTTGAGGTGTGATGTGATGGTGGTTTGGGGGTGACTTGGTGCAGAAATCATGGGCATCCTCGAGGGTCCCTGTTTTTCAAACATGTTTTTGCGCCACTGGTGCTCCATGAACGTAATGCGGCGTAATTGCTGTCAGTCGAACATGTAGTGAGTGCTTGAGGTGTGATGTGATGGTGGTTTGGGGGTGACTTGGTGCAGAAATCATGAGGGTCATCCTAGAAAGTCCCATTTTTCAAACATGTTTTAATGCGCCACTAATTTATCCATGGAGCATGTGCCGCGTGATTGCTGTGGTCAGACATGTGTGTGAGTGCTTGAGGTGTGATGTGATGGTGGTTTGGGGGTGACTTGGTGCAGAAATCATGGGCATCCTCGAGGGTCCCTGTTTTTCAAACATGTTTTTGCGCCACTGGTGCTCCATGGAGCATGTGCCGCGTGATTGCTGTGGTCAGACATGTGTGTGAGTGCTTGAGGTGTGATGTGATGGTGGTTTGGGGGTGACTTGGTGCAGAAATCATGGGCATCCTCGAGGGTCCCTGTGGATCCTCATTGTACCTTTTCCCGGCATTCACTCTGCAAAGCGAGCCTTGGTTCAGAGAGCACGTGGCCCAGAGCTGCATTGGGCGCCCCAGGGAAACGGCCTCCTCCGTCGGAGAAAGGCTGCCAAGTTGCGCTCACACACGAGGGCACCGCCAACCAACGGGGTCCCTCTTGAAGCAAGGCCAGCCGGGTCTCCCTAATCACGGCGGTGCAGCGCAGCAGCCCCCGAAGCCTCAGAGGGGCCCGAAGTTCTCGAGAGCTCCGGGAAAGGCGGGCGGCGGCGGCGGCGGCGGCTTTTGCACCAGCCCCTCCGGTCTTCGCGTGATAGGGCGCGGGGGGGGGGGGGCTGTCCCAGGAGGAGTCTGGTGGTGTCGAAGCGGAGCGATGGAGGAGGAGGAGGAGGAGGAGGAGGAGGAGGCCTGTTTCTGATCCTAGGAGGGCATCCCTCTTTTAACCCCCCCCCCCCGCCGCCCATTCTCCGGAAGCGGAGGGAAGGAGGCGCCGCGGGGCAGCGGGGGCGCTCCCGCCAGTGCCAGGCCCGGCCCCGCCTTTCCCTCCCTCCCTCCCTCCCGGGCGGCGAGCGGGGCTCCTCCTCCTCCTCCTCCTCCTGCTGCTGCTGCTGCACCTGCCGGGCGCCCCGACCCCCCTTCCTCCTGCTGCTGCTGCTGCTGCTGGGCGCTGCCTGCCCGGGTCGGGGCTGCGGGGGGCCCTCCATGGCCGGGCTGAGGCTGCGGCTGGCCTGCTGCTGGCTGCTCGTCGTGGGTAAGCAGCAGCGCCGCCGGGGGACGGGGGGGAGGGGTCCTCGTGGGCTGCCCCCCCCCCGCACAGGGGCCTTCCGCGTCCGCGGGGCTTTAGGGCTGCGGGGGGGGGGGCGGCGGGTCAAGCCTCTGGGACCAGCGCGCCCCCTCCCCCCGCTCCTCTCGCGCCCGGACCTTCGGGAGGCGGGGGGGGGGCGTCTTCTGGCGGGTGAATCCCCCCGCCGCCCCTGCAGTGCAGGACAGTTTCCACGCTCCCCGCCAGGCCAAGGACGGTCCTGCCGGGGCACGCGGGGGCGGCCGCGAGATGACCTCGAGGAGACCGCGGACTTGGGTGCTGCCTGCGTCACGTCCGCGCCCACTCGGCAGCAGGGGCGGCGAGCTGCTCAGGCTGGGGCTCGTTTGCGGAGGCGCTTCGTTGCCCCCCTGCCAGCCGCCCTGGGGAGGAGGGGCGGGGGATTCGCGCTCCCCTCAGGCTGGGCGCCCACCTGCGCAGGTGAAACGCTCTACCTGCTGCCACGCGCAGTGCGCGGAAAGTCACGTCACAAACAGGGCTGAGTTGCTCACGCCACAGCTACGCTGTTGTGCCAAGAAATCACACCCACCCCGACCGAGAGGGGGCGGGGGCGGGGGGGGGCGGGGGCGGGGCAAACGGGCAGCTGCCCTCCAGGAGCCACCTGAAGCAAAGTGGCACTTCGATGAAATACAGTCCAGTTGGCCACGGGAGGGGCAGGTGCGCCCACTCCCACCCCAGGCAGGCGGCGCCGAGGGAGGACTTTGGGCGCACCAGCCCGGGCAGGAGGGGGCCAAGCAGGAGAGGCGCTGGGGGTGCCAGAGGGGGGGGAGGCAGGTGCTTCTGGGCTGGCTGCCGCCGCCGCCGCCGTGGCCGGGAGGAGGGGTTGTGGAAGTGGGGCAGGCTCAGGCAAGGGGCCGCTTGATGGTGGTGTGGACGGAGGGAGGTCAGAAGAGTTTGCCAGGAGGAATCAGGAAGCCAGGACGGCCTTTTTTTCGTGAATAGACAGAGGCTTCTGGCCTGAATGCCGGAGAGTTTCTACCAATTCATTTTTTTAAAAAAAAAATTATTTCCTATCGCTTCAACCATAGATTGGTGGGACTTGGAACAAAGAAAAACAGCTACATGAATCATTGAAAATTATAAATTCTAAAAACGTGTGCAAGAAATTTGGCAGCCGCTTCCAACTAGTCCATATCATTAGAAAACAACAATTTCAAAGTAATGTAATTACTAGAACACCGAATGTCAGAATTAATAAGGACGCTTCGCATATCACAGAGGAGGAACAGCATAACAGCACATGAGACAGTTTCTATTGTTTCAGAAGCACAAGAACAGTTTTTATCCAGGGAATGGCTTGGAGTCATTCAATATACTCATCCGTTGGAAGCGAACTGCACCTTGCTAATAAAATTACATGACTATATTTAGACTTTTGCAGGCGCAGAGTCATTCAAAAAAAGATTAAAAAGTACAGGGGCCAAAACACATCCCTGCTTCACTTCATGACAGGATTTCCGGCATTCCCCGGCACACCGGCGGAACAACCCTGTAGAGTGACTTATTTAGGGCTAAGAGTCTACTATCAATGCCCAGTCTGACAATCTTTCTCAACAAGACCCTAGAGATAGAATCAAACCCCCCTCCCTTAAGATCAAGAAAGGCTGTGTACAATTTTGTCTTTGCTTTTCTACTGTATTTGCAGATTCGTTGGTTAAGGACCGTGCAGTGGTCCAGGGTGGATTTGCCCTTTCTAAAGCTTACTTGTTTCGGCCCTAAGATCTTATTCTGAGTAATCCATGCATTGAGTTTAACATGCAAGTGCTTGGTATATAGTTTTTCTATAACTGAAAGGAGACCTATAATTGGATGGTATCAGGTGATCGCCCTTTTTGTGAATGGGTACAACTACTGCACAAGTCCAGGCTGGAGATACTGACTCAGCTAGGTTGTGAATAGAGCTTCTAGAAGAGGCGCCCACCACTCCACACGCGCTTTCAGTAGTTCCGGGGGTCGGGCATCAGGGACAGGTGATTTGGATGGTTTTAGTTAGTCAATTAGTAGTTTAATTGCTGCTGCTGCTGTAACAGGGGGTCGTTCTGGTGCGTTCTCCAGAGGGACCTGTACCTGCTCAGCTGGTTCCACATTTCAGAGGTATATAAGTTCAAAAAATATTGATACCAAGTGTGGACCAGGATACAGGACACTGAATAGTACCATTAGATCCAGAGACTATTGGCCAGAAGTGTTTAGCATCGTTTTATATTGTTGCCTGGATCAGCTTGGCCCACTGCAGGTTGTTGTCATTGAGCCTCTTTTCATTTATGAGTGTAAGGAACCTCGAAGGACCAGAAATCAAGTAACTTTGAAGAGTTCTTTATTTCTTAAACTTCATGACACACAGTACACGGAATGCAGATTCTGACTTTCCCCAAAACAGGTCGCCTCTTTTACGGGCAAAACGGCTCCTCCCCGAACTCCCAACTACATTTTCCACGATAGAAAAGGCAAGCTTCAAACATATATGATAAGCCCAGATGGTGGGCGTAAGAATGAAGCAGCTATCCGGGAGGTGTTAGGTCAGATCGTGGAAGGTTCCTGGTGCTTAGTTGAAGGAACAGAAATACACATCAAACCAAGAACCTTAAGCCGGAGAAGGAAAGCGGCGTATTAAGAGTAGAGTCTTTAGGAAGGTACGGTAAGTTATCTAGATTCCCTAAATCCAAGGCACAGTCCCTGGGTTTGACCCTTTAAGTGTCTATACTCCTGATCGAAGCCATCATCAGGATATCTTTTGGCCCTTTTTTCAAGGACGCCAGAAGGACTGCAAAAAAAATCCTCAAAGTGGTTCAGCGATTCGTATTAACTTGGGTTATTGCAGATCTAATTTTAATTAAGGCTTGGGAATGTAATACACACCTTTTAATTAGAGTTGTGCCACTGTCAGTCCAAGCTACCTTTAGTGAGCATCATAGGCACATCAGTAAGAGCTCTGGTGGTCATCTTGTTTCCAAGATTGAGATTAATAATTAAACACAAAGGCCAGTGATCACTTGCAGGGCGGTGTCCTATTTGAAAATTTCCTACGCTGGTCTAGTCCAGCACGCTACAGCCCCTGCTTGAAATAAATGTGAACTTGTCCAAATGGCTAAATGCTTTTAAACCATTGAGAGAAACCATGTTGAACCTAGTACAAAATTTAACAAGGGCAACACCTGCATTATTAACCAGTTTGTCTTTTGAGTCTCTTGATAAGGAAGAGTGCAACGGTAAAGATTCAACACCAATTCCTACAGCTTCTAACAGTTTTAGCCCATCATTACTAACTGTGGCATTAAAGTTTCCCACTAGTACTATGTCAGTGTTTGGGAAATCTCTCTCGATCTCCTCAAAATAAATAGTTAATTGCGACCAGTACCAACTCTGTGCAGCTTGATCTGATCTGGGTGGGAGGTAAACATTTACTATTATTAAACTAATGATCCCATTGTAATAACAGTGCTTGGGCAAGATGGTTACAGTTGGATAAAACCATTATTTTGGTCTCGAGGCAGGATTCTATCAGGAAGGCTAACCTGGCTTGACAGCGTCCCCTTGGGTTACATTTGTGAACTGGTAAACAGTACGAGGTGCAACCTTCTAGTCGAATCTGAGTGGGAGACCAGGTTTCCTGAAGAAAAATGATGTTAAAAATCTTAAGGCCTTGTTTCTCCATCCCGCTGTGTTCCAGGAATAATTTTGATGGGATGGGAGGTGGCTGGTCGTAGGTCCTGGCGTCAGTCTGTCTCAGTCAGTTTGTCCAGTGAGTTATTGACATCATGATGCACACCTCCATTCCCAGCTTCTGCTACTCCTACAACATTCTTCCAGGTCCCCATTGCCTCAGCCTCATCAGCAAGTAGCATCATATGCATGTCCTTCAGAGGGTCTATTAAGATGCATTCATTCCTTCAGTTAGGGGGTTAAAAGATTGTGGTTCGATTCTGCCAATTCTTGGGCCCACGATTTTCCTTCATCCATGACGTCCCAGGTCTTATTTAGAACCCTACTAGAGCGCATGTCCAGGTCTGTACTTGGTTCAAAAGGTTAGGAGACTATTTTGTGCCATTGGGCTCACTTAGGTTTGCCAGTGTGGATTTGCTATCTATAGATGGCCCAGATGGTACTCTGGGGCCTTGATGTTGCTCTAGCAAGACTGGTGCAAGTTGGGTGTCAGAATCTCCCAAAACTGAAACAAACTCATGTATAAGAACATAAGAACTAGCGTGCTGGATCAGACCAGAATCCATCTAGTCCAGCACTCTGCTTCTCGCAGTGGCCCACCAGGTGCCTTTGGGAGCTCACATGCAGGATGTGAAAGCAGTGGCCTTCTGCTGCTGCTGCAGCTCCTGAGCACCTGGTCTGCTAAGGCATTTGCAATCTGAGATCAAGGAGGATCTGAGATCAAGGAGGATACATCAACTTCTCCTCCATAAATCTGTCCAAGCCCTTTTTAAAGCTATCCAGGTTAGTGGCCATCACCACCTCCTGTGGCAGCATATTCCAAACACCAATCACACGTTGCGTGAAGAAGTGTTTCTTAGCCCACTCACCTAATTTATCAATGTCCGCTTGGAGCTCTTTGCAATCCTTTGTGGTTCTCACCACCCTACATAATTTGGTATCATCTGCAAACAAATGGCTACCACGCTTACTCTGCAGTACCCTCCTACCTTCCAGGGTCATTTATGAATAGGTTAAAGAGCACTGGTCCCAAAACGGATCCTTGGGGGACACCACTCCCTACATCTCTCCACTGTGAGAACTTCCCATTTATACCCACCTTTTGTTTCCTGTTCCTCACCAGTTGCTTTAATCCATAGGAGGACTTCTCCCTCTTATTCCTTCATTGCTTTGAGTTTTCTCAACAGTCTCTGGTGAGGAGAACTTTTGTCAAAAAAGCCTTTTGGAAATCCAAGCAGACAATGTCCACTGGTTCCCCTCACTTTATCCACATGCTGTTCTGTTTATCTCACCCTGCAAAGAACTCTGTAGTAAGTTTGTAAGACAGGACTTGCAGCCCTGCATGGGTAAAAGCCATGCTTGACTCTTCCTCAACAGGTCTTGCTTTTCTATATGTTTAATAATTTTATCTTTAATGATAGATTCTACTAATTCTACTAGGAACAGATGTCAAACTGACTGGCCTTGTAATTTCCTGGGTCCCCCCCTAGACCCCTTTCTTAAAGATTTCCGGTGTGTGACATTGGCCCATCTTCCAGTCTTCAGGGATGGAGTAAGCAGATTTCAGTGGGGATCAGTTGCATATTAAAAGTGAAAGAACATCAGCAATTTCTTTGCTTGAGCTCTTCAAGAGACTCTTGGGATGAAATGCAATCTGGGCCAGGGATTTGGTAGCATTTTAGCTTTATCAACGGCTGCCAGAACTTCTTCCCCTTGTCTACCACTATCTTCGCTAGTTCCCTCGGATTCACCTCCTAAGAAGCTTGGTTCAGGTGCAGCAGGAATTTTCCTCACCTCCTCTTGGTGTGAAGACAGGATGCAAAGAATTCATTCAGCTTCTCTGGCATCTTTTTTAGCACACCTTTTGTTATTCCTTTGTCATCTAATAATGGGCCTACCGCTTCCCTGTAGCTTCCTTTCTGCTTTCTTTGATGTACTTGAAGAACTTTGTTTGTTTGAACTGTGGTAGTCTTGATGTTAGCTAGCCAAGTAGCTGTTCCTCATAATCCTTTTTTTTTGCCTCCCTTACAGCTAACTTGCTTCTCTTTTGCAGACATTGGTGCTCTCTCTGGAGTTCTTCATCAATTAAGTTGGACTTCTGCATTTTCTAAAAGACATCTTTTTTTTTTCCTAATAATTTCCTCAACCTCCCCTTTTGTTAACCACATGGTGGCTTTCTTTTTTTTGGACTGGAAACCGTTGCCTTTCCTAACTCTGCAAGTGAACACATTCCAGCTGAGCTTTTATAACTGTGTTTTTTTTAAATAACCTCCAAGCATCTTTGGACAGTTTTGACTCCTCTTGATTTTCCCTTTCAGCTTCCTTACAAGACTATCCCCTTCACCTTTGAGAAATTTCCTTTCTGAAGGCAAATGTAACTACATTAGTAGTTGTCACTTGTTCACATGCAGAGATACTGAATCTGACAGAATTGTGGGTCGCTGTTCCTCATACGGCAAATAACAACAACAACACTCACTTCCCGCACTCAGGTCCTGGGTCCCACATAGAATTAGGGGTTCCTAGGGATCACCTCTCCCCTGGTTGGTTCTGTACAACCATCTGCTCTGAATCCACAGTCATTTAGCATATCCAGGGAATGTTCCTCTCTCCCTTTACTATGTTACCTGAACATGGCAATTTTTTTCCAGTTTATATGGGGATAGTTAAAAATCACTACCATTATTACCACAACATTATTTTTTTGCTTTTGTTGGCCTCTCTAATTTCTTTTCCATCTCAGAATCCTCTTGTGTGCTTTCTATCATAGGGGGGCGATAATATATTCACTGTAATGCAGTTAGCAAACTACATGGGTCACCCCTTCTGGTATTGATATCCACAGTGCTTCCCTGTAGAAGGAATCAGCTCTCCCCTGCATTGTCTATTTTATGTGACATCTATGCTCTCTTTGATGTAGAGGAGCCACCCCACCCCCAATGCAGCACTCTGTCCTATCCTTCCTCTGTAGAGCCTGTAACCTGGGCATAACAGCATCCCACTGGTTCTCCTCCATTCCACTCCATGTCTCTGTGGATGCCCACTATATATCAATGTCCTCGACCTTCAAAACTCTGTACATCTCAGCTCCCCATTTTTAGGTCGAAGGCTTCTACTATTAGCATAGGAGACATCTTATTGTATACTCTGTCTCTCGTCCCTAATCTTTCGGGATTTTATGTGTTTTGCCACTTCTTCTAGCCTTTTGTAGACACTATCACTTATCACATTGCTATGCTTTTCCTTGCTTGTGTGTGGGTTGATTTAGAAAAACCTCCCTCTCTGTCTGCATCCCCATGGTCACTCGTGGTATTCCGAACCGAAGTCACCTCAGCTCCTGTCGGCTTTCCCCCAGGGCCTTCTCCGCTTTCTTAAAAGCTGTTCTGCCACGCTTTTTAATGTTGAGCGCCAGCAGCCTGGTTTCCTCTTTGTGGTTAAGATGAAGGCCTGCCTTGTCCCAAAAGGTTCCCCAGTGTTCCTGATTAAGTACATCCTGAAAACCCTCTGCCTTTACACCACCTTTCTCATCCACGATTGAGACCCTGTATCTCGGCATTGCCTAGCTCGGCCTCTGCTAAGATGGAACGAGTGGTAGCATTCACAAGAGAATGCCACCTTGGAGGGGTCCTGGACTTCCAACTCTGTTTCCTAGCAGCCTAAATTTAGCTTCCAGAACCTCCCGGCTGCTATTTCCCAATGTTGTTGGTGCCAATGTGGACCACAACTGCTGACTCCACCCCAGCACTGTCTAAAAGCCTATCTAGACGAGCGAAGTGACATCCATGGCAACCTTCTCGCGACCAGGCAGGCAGAGTCACCATCATGCGCAATCATCATGCCTTCCTCACACAACCCAACTAACTCCTATATTCCTAACAATGACCTAATCACCACCACTACAAAGGAGCTCCCCCACACTCTCCCGTAGGGTATCTCTCAGTGCTGCAAGGTGCGGATGTGTATAGAACAGTAGCTTATTCAGAAATGTGGATCTTCCCTGGACAAAGCCAGAACTGATTTGCCCACACAAAATTCAGTAATTAAAACAGCTTGCACCCCCCATCTTGGGAAAGTGCGCCTAAAATTAACTGCAAGAGAGATAACAGTGAAGATGCCCAGACACTAACCTTGGTCAGCACCTGGGATGTGAAATCACATACAAGAAACAGTTGAAAGGTAGACGGTAATGCATTAACCCATTCCATCACCACCCCTCATACAGAAATCAGCAAAAGCAAAACCCCAATTCTAACAGGCCTCCTGACATTGGTTCAGGTTTATGGGGCACTGGTTAGTTAGACTGCAGCGAGGCAGTTTTGGGCTGCAACTACTTTGCAGTTAGAACTGGCTTCAGGGGTTACGGATGGTGTCTTAGTTTGCTTTTTGCTCCCAAGGAGGCTGTTCTTCAAGAGATCTAGTCTCCCTGTGATTCTCATTTGCTTTTGCTTGGGGAGAGCCAGAAAGGAAATTGTCTTCTAGAATAGCACTGCCTAAGAACGGATCTGTGCAGGCACTGAAATTAAGTCCTTTCCATCTGGGTTGAGATGTGCTTGAGGCGGCATTCAGATAAGAACGGGATGGAAGGCATTGGGAGCAACGGAGTTAATCAACAGATTTTTAAATACATGCGTTGGAAAAATTCCTCTTGAAGCAAGGAACCCTTTACAACGGAACAGAATTGACGGAATGCATGCTGAATTTCAAGATAACACAAGTATTTCAAGATAAAATTGCCTTCTGGATCTGCTTAGTACTCTTCAAAGATTCCACCCACACCAGGTCTCTCTCTTTAACAGAGTTTTAAATGAATTTTGGCCAGCAGCCTGGAATTCCAGGCAGGCTGACATCTTCTGTTCTTACAAGTGGCCAACTTTATTTGGAGAGAGCACAAACTGACAAGGTCATTTAGTTTCTTGTTGTTTGTAGAGAGGTGCCTTAATTATGTCTGTCTCTGGGGTCTTTGGGCTAGCAGGGCATACAGCTAGGGTGCCATTTGCAGTTGGGCATTTGGTAGAAGAGGCACAGGTAGTTAACAGGCTCTGCTGTTTTTGTGTGTTTTTGAGCAACTGGTTAGTAATAAGGTCAATGTTAGGGTTGAGAGGTTTTAGTTCATTGCAAATATACTCCACAGTTACGGCTGTAAGCTGACATAAGTTGAATGTCTCAGTCTCCCTAAGCAGCCCTTCGCTAACACTCCTGTTTTCACTAGTGGGTGGAGCGGCAGTGCTGGCGTTGTTATTTTCGAATGTCTCTTTATCTGTTGTCTCCCCCACAACACTTTCTGAGCTGGCAGCCTCACCATAAACAAGGCAGAAGAGCAGTTTGATCACAGAGGCACTTTGTATGTGTAAAAGTCTCCTATTTGTAATTGTTTGGCAACCGGGTGGGTACATTCCTCAGAGTCTCTCAGGCGTTTGCAGACTCTGATGTTTTTAGGGTGTTATTTCACTGAGCCAAAGTATACAACTTGGTCAAGTTGGGTTGTTGAGGAATAGGGTACACACGATAAGAAGCCCTTGAAGTGTATATCATGGAGTATGTATCAGTCACCCAAGTGGAGTTCTTGCTCACAACTGTTGAGTCAGCGCCATCTTCAGTTCTTAGGCTCAGCTCATAAAATAACTGAGATAAAACCCACTTCGTAAAACAGTTAAA